>NC_056745.1:15051136-15173636 GCF_019279795.1 Protopterus annectens
CCTGTCCATAATCATTAAGGATATCCACACCTCCAGGCTAGTTGCTCAGCATAATGCATCCGAGATTATCCAAGTGCAACTAACTCTGGGCAAGACCACAATCTGAATTGTAGTTTGCTACAGATCCCCCACCATGCCCAAGGATTCAAACTCCTCATTTCTTGATAGACTTGAAAATATTAGAGTACAACCTAAAACCCTAATAATGGGCGATTTCAACTACCCCGCCATTAACTCTGAAAACTACTCCTGTACCAACTCTTGTGCTCAATGTTTTCTGGAATTCATAAATTCCAACGCCTTGGATCAGCTTATCTACACCCCCACCAGGGGCAGCAATATCCTAGTCCTGGTCATTACCAACATGATCAACTGGTGATCCACACCAGAGGTCAGTTCCTCGTTGGTCAGATCTGACCACAAGCTAATCACCCTAGACATCCACTTCCCACCCCACCCCTCATTAGGGAAACCACCGTAAAAAGTTTCTCCAAAGCCAACTTCACGCTTCTTAAGACAGAAGTGGCAAACTTCATGACACTCATGCTGATGGACAATAAAGGTACGACTGCTGAATCCTATACAAATGCACTTTATAAGCACTTAAATGAGTGCATGGATCGTGCAGTCCCTAACAGAACCAAGAGTAAAATCCCATGATTGGAGGAACTCCATGGTCAGCCTCAGTAAGAAGCTGAGATCCCTCATAAAATCCTCCAAAGCTAGTTATGAAAACAAAATTGCCACTGATTCTAAAGACAACCACAAAACATTCTATAGCTATGTCAAGAATCTCCATGTCAAAACTCAGATCTGCTCTGAGTTACAGCACAATGGCACTAAATGTACAGAACCAACTGATATTGCCAACATCCTGGCAGATAGGTTCCGTGCTACCTTTACCCTCTCACCTCCTAAAGGGCCCATCTCTAAATCGGAAGAATGCAATGTTCATGTACTCACGGCTGCACAGGTAAAAAACACTCTCCAAAGCCAAGAACACAGCATCCATGGGACCTGACAACATCCCAGGCTGCGTTTTACACGAACTGCAAAACGAACTGCCACCCCACCTAAGTACCATGTTCAATCATAGCCTCACCTCAGGCTTTGTGCCCACTGTATGGTGCACAGCAACGGTTATCCCACTCCACAAAGGGGGAGCCACCACGGACCCTGGGAAATACCGCCCCATCAGCCTGATGAGCCTGGTCTGCAAGGCTATGGAATATATCATCATGGAACTTTATAAACAATGACATTGGTAATCTCCAAACTCTGGACCCTACCCAGTTCGGGTTTGTAAAAGGCAGATCATGTCTCCTAAACCTGATGGGGTTCTTTGAAGCGGTCACCAAAGCCGTAGATGAGGGTAAGGTGGTTCACACAGCCTATCTAAATCTCGCCAAGGCTTTCGACACCATCCCCCACTCTGGAATTATAGATAAACTCACTAAGCTAGGGATAAATTCCTATGTCACAAGATTGTTTGCCAAATGGCTCACTGACAGAACCCACACTTTGAAAGTAGCAGACTCTAAATCCAACTTCAGACCAGTGACAAGTGGAGTACCACAGGATTCAGTCCTGCGTCCTCTCCTGTTTGGTATCTACTTCTCTGAAGTACATGCTAACACTGAAGGTCTTTGGTTAACAAAGTTCACAGATGACTACAAACTAGGAGCCATAATCAAAACTCCTAATGATGTGCACATCCTACAAAAGGGCCTCACTGAGACAGATGCCTGGTGTCAAAGCCATGGCCTCAAGCTCAATGCCAAAAAGTGCATTGTCATCTCTTTTGGTAAAAACTCTTTACTGATGTACACCGAAAGTATGATGAGACCTTGAGACACAGGTGGACAGTAATCTCTCCTTTGATAATCACATTGCCACAGTAGTCAGGAAATCCTTCTACGTGGCACACCTAATCACAAAAGGTTTCTCATCCAGGAAAAAGAGGTCATTGTTCCCCTCTACTCATCACTCATTAGACCCATTATTGAGTACAACACCCCTTTTGGTATGTACCTCACAAGACCTCTACAACAACTGGAAAGGCCGTAGAAATACCTCACAAAGAGGATTACCGGCCTCAGATGCCCTACGCAGACCATCTCAAAAAACTCAACCTTTACTCTGTCGCATATCTCTTACTCAGAGGCGATCTCTGCCTGACATACAAAAACTAGGTCAAACCCAGAGCTGTTGGACATGCTCCACTTAAAGAAATCCCAATCTGTCCGAGCTACACGCTCTAGGGACCTAAACCTTGTCACCACAATAAACAGAACATGCTGGAGGGACAAAATCCTGGCCCAGAGACTTCCCATACTCTGGAACAAACTACCTATCTATATCAAATAAAGCTCCTCATTAGCACTCTTCAAGAAAAATCTTGATGGTTGGATGGGAGATAGAAACTTAACCCCGTGGATCACTTCTGTGGCTCTGCTTGACAGGGGCACAGGAAAATAATTTGTGAGGTACTTTTGTGGCTTCTCCAGTTGTTGCAGGTGTCTAGTGAGGTACATGTCAAATGGGGCATTGTACTAGATATTGGCCTAATGAGGGAAGAGTAGAGGGAGACAATGACCTCTTTGAAATGTGAGGGCATTATTTGATTCTATAAAAAAGCTGAGGGTCTGCCCATTGGAAGTTACAGTGCAAACTTCCTGAGCTCCATTGCAGTGAATGAGTTAACACATGATTCTGACACTACTGGGTTACTTGATTGGTGTTGCCTTGGAGGGTTGGGGTCTCATTGGGGGAGTTGATAATGGCCTCATGTTTACAACTATCAGCAGACTTAGCCAGAGGCCTTTAATGTCTGATTTTTGACACCAGAAACGTAGCTACCAAATAGTTGTCCCAAGGCAAAACCTTGGAGTGCACCCTGGTGACAAATCTCTTGGAAAGTAGTGCCATTGGGTCTAATAGAATAGTGTCTGTTAGTGATCCAGATGGCAATCCAGTGGATTTTTTAAAGATGTATACTGAGTTTGAACAGTTTGCTAGTGATACCAGAGTGGTGTAGATAAGCTGAGTGCATGGTGATCTCCATACCTGTTGCTTATGTGGCTCTTTCAAAGAATTCCTCTAGGTTTAGTAGGCATAATCTATTTTTCACAAAGCCAAACTTATTAGCATTTAGTGATTTGTAGGTTCCTTATGCCCCTTTTAGATGGGTCTGTGTTGGTGATTTTTATCTCCTTGCCAATGACAACATTGTTGAGGCTGATACCTCTGTAGTCAGTTCCTGGTCAGACTTCCCTTTTGGAGAGGAGCTACTACAGTTGCTCTCCAGACATCTGGTATGGAGCCACTGGAAAGACTCTCATTGAACAGCTTAAGAAGGTTGTCTGATACGAGTGTTTAGACTGACAAAAATACAGCCCTGTGTGGGTTTACCTTTGAAATGTTGAAGTGCAACTTGTCGAAAGACAGTTGCACGAAAGTACGTTTTCAAGTTCACAGCTGAAAAAAATGCATCAAATGTGCAATGAGTGAATGCACATTGACATTCGCTCATTGCAGATTCGGCATTGTGGGTGCAGAGTGCACTATAGTAGGGATTGGGAAATGGATCCCTTCCCCACTGTAGTGCGACCTCTGAGTTAGAATATTAAAGTGGGGGGTGCAAGGGAGCTTGCCCCCCTGCATTACATTGTGTGTATGACATCTGAGTTAGAAACTCAGCGAATCTGCTGTTCGATTTGCTGAGTTTCGAAATTCAGAGACGTTCGACAGTCCAGATTCGGCTTTACGGTTCATCCAACTGGCTGTTCGTAAAGCCAGCTTTCAGTGTTTCGAAGGTAAATCACCTGTTTATCTGGACTGAGTTTTTTTCAGCTGTGGATAATGTTTTTGCTATTTGTTTAGAGGTAGTAACCTGGAAGGTTGTGGGTTGGATGTTTGTACTGGAAAGTTTGAAAATGATTGGGTGGATGTTGGAGCTGAATTTATTTATTTGGAAGTTACCTTTACCCTCAGGTGTGTGTTTACCTTTCTCATTGTGTGAGTGAGCGATGCTATTGGAAATGAGCTTAGTGCAATGCTGGAGAGAGTCTTTGCTTGGTGTGGGCATCATTTGCTGATGTCGCAGTTTTCAGTAAATAATAAGCTCTTCAGGATTTGGTCTTGCTCTTGGATTTTTTTTTAACTCTCTTCAGGTTGATATAAGGGCTACATTTGTGGATTTTTTTAACTCTCTTCAGGTTGATGTAAGGGCTACATTTGTGGATTTTTTTTTAACTCTCTTCAGGTTGATGTAAGGGCTACATTTGTGGATTTTTTTTAATTCTCTTCAGGTTGATGTAAGGGCTACATTTGTGGATTTTTTTTAACTCTCTTCAGGTTGATGTAAGGGCTACATTTGTGGATTTTTTTAACTCTCTTCAGGTGATGTAAGGGCTACATTTGTGGATTTTTTAACTCTCTTCAGGTTGATGTAAGGGCTACATTTGTGGGTTGTGAGCTTTTTGCTTTCATTATGGGATTAGCTTATAATTGAGTTACAATGGCAAATTGGAGCATGTCAGTGCACTTTTAGTTTGGGTAACATCAAGGTATTACATCCTTTTTGCTCTGATTTAGGCTAGCACCAAAGGCTTATATTACTTTTCTGATCCTGTTCTTGCTATCCTGGTGTATTTTGCAGAAATTAATCTGGGCTTAGTTAAATTTATATTTTAGTGCCATATCTTACTGTGTTTAAGGCACAAATTCAACTTCAGTAGCCTCAGTGACAGTATATAAGGCCTCCCTTAGTGACTTTTTGCTGAGGTCTTCCTGCAAGATTTTTTATCTTATAGAACTTGTACTTTGGGTTCTCAGGTAGCTAATGATCTATTCATTTCCAAAACGGCATCTTTAAGCCATCCTATTGGTGCAGAGGAATAAAGCACTGACCATGGCCCAGGCAACCTGAATTCAGTTAGTGTCCTGGGTGCTTGATGGAGCTGACAGGGAGGGTGAGATTGCCTATTCTAAGGTGGGAGGGAAAGAGTCTACTGCAGGGGCTGTAGCAGTCCTTCAGTGGGAGGCAACATGTGTGCAACCTAGAGGTGTTTGTGTGTGTGTGTCTGTGTGTGTGTGTGTAGCTCACCAGGCTACAGATGGATGGCGGCCTTCATCAGCAAATACATGGCTCTGTGCATTTATACAGGAAGGCCTAGTGGCTCCGGTCACGTTACCCTTCTCCAGGGATAAGTACTAGGCCATAAAACAAAAACAATGTCCATACTGACAGTATACCAGTGAGGCCATGAGCAATAGTCATGGCTGCCTAAATGTGTGGACATGGCACCAGTTTGGAGATCTGCAGAAGTATTGTTCTGTTCTGCCTTATTTTTAAAACTTACCTGTACATCACTCTCTTAATTTCTCGGTCTTAGTGTTAATAGAGCGGCATCTTGCAAAATGATTTCCAGGTGGACTTCTCATTCATTATTTCTGTTATTACCCATGTGATCCATGTCAAGTTTGCAGGACAGCCAGAGCCTGTTGTGGCTTAGTGGGTGTGAGGCAGAGAAATGTATCCCAGATATGGTCTAGCTCATTCCAAAACTCTCACACATGTACAACTGTGGGTACATTAGAAAGTCTTTTGGCATATTTTTGTAATATGAAAGGAAATTGGAACACTCTGATAATGACCCACACAGGCATATGGAGGACATGCAGACTTCAAGGGGAAGACACTCTGGCAAGTACTGGACCTGAAGACCAAACCCTATGAGACAGCAGCACTAAGAGCTGCGTCATTCTGCCTCTTTCTTATTCGTGCCCCACAACTCGTTCCATTGACATTGTTGTCCCAGGTCATGTGTAGCAGTATGTAGACACATTACATCTGTGGTAACGCAGATATGGTTCTTGCCACGGAAAATCTAATAGTATTATTCACACATACCGTGTTCTAATACAGAAAATGTTTTATCACTTCATTCTGCAAATAATTATGTGATCTGTTCATTCTTTACAGTCTGTCTCTGTTGCTCTGACAGTTTTCATCTGCTTTTATGAATTGTAGGGGAGGTAATAAAAGGTAGTAATCTCTCTCCTGCATTCACTCAAAAACATTCCTTCTGCCCCTTCCCTAGATTCCTCTCCCCTGAAGTAAATGATTATAATTTTCTGTACTATGCTCTTGCTATATTTGTTCAAGGTTTGAACATATGTTGGTATACTCCTTTTGTCTTAACATAACATTGTGTTACCTTCATTGAATGGTTTAAATGACCGTTTTCATTCTTTTAAAGCATTCCATTTTTCTCTGTCCGAATTAAATTTAGTGTAATGTTATACAGATTATCAAGCAGCTGTTCTAAATGAGTCTTCTGTTTATTGCATTCTTATTTATATTAATAACCAATGCATTTTACTTTTTGTCATAATTTGGTAAGATCACTTGAACAGCTGCAAAGCATTACCTCGTGTGCAAATGCACTAAGAAAACATAAAGCATCCCAATTCTTCTAATAACAAACTTTGAATCCCTTAGTTCTGAAATACTTTTTTGCTATTTAAATCTGTGCCAAATGTCATTGAAGAATTGTACAGGTTGTCATATGTCTCAGCTGTCCACATTTTTGCAGAATGTCCAGAGTTTTGACTTGTACTTTTGGTCTGTTCCACACACACTAGTTCTCTTGCAAATCATTCAGGACTGACATCAGTAAATAGACATATTTAAGTTTCAGACTTCATATCTTCAGAAAATGCATGCTAATGCAAAACCTTTTTAATCTAGCATCTTTCTAAGTTTAGACCAATATTTAACATATGGGCCTATTTTGGGCCTGTGTCCTCCCCCATTATGTTTGGCTTTATCCCAATTTCTAGAGCTAACAGGTTGAGAGGGTATGGCTTTTGTAACAAGACTGTGAAAGGTTTTGTTCACATCGTTAAACTGGTTGGCTTTATTTACAGCATTCTGCTAAATACAGTAATTACTGGTTAGTACCTCAAGCAATGCAGTGATTAATTTCATTTCGACTGCTGTCTTGCCCATTCACTGTTCTTCCTATGTGAATGAAGATTCTATCTATCTTAAGACAGATACTTACCAACAGTCGGGACATCGGAGCCATTTGTCCAAGCTAAGGTATTACAGGTAACACTTCTTACAAAAAAAACAAATTCCATTTATTAAAGAATGATATCCATGTTGTGTGGTGTACCTTATACTCATCTGTGCAGCAGGCACAGAGCATCTCGGCGAGCCCACGTTATGTGGTGTACCTTATACTCATCTGTGCAGCAGGCACAGAGCATCTCGGGGATCCCACGATATGTGGTGTACCTTAACCTAATCCATGCAGCAGGCACAGGGCATCTTGGCGAGCCCACGTTATGTGGTGTACCTTATCCTAATCCATGCAGCAGGCACAGAGCATCTTGGGCCATATTATTTTGTTTGTTGTCACAATAGTTTTATACACTACACTTCCCACTCTTTCCACACATTTAGTTTGTCACTTGTTGAATAAAACTGCACTTTATTTCCTTGTACATTTGCTTTTGTTAACCTTAAGATGATAAATGATGGAAATTTGCCTTCTTTCTTCTATAGCAAGAATCACCCTCGCTAAGAATGATGAACTACCTAGGGTGCAATCTGGTGTACCTCTTCTGAGCTGACACTCTTCCTTCAGTATTAAGGACTACAAACTGCTATAAACAAAATCTACAGATTTGACCTTTCTTGACTCCCGTACTCATCAATGCCTACTTTAAAAAAAAAAGTAAAATGTCTTCCAGTGACCTTTCTTAGCTTACTACTCTCTAAAGTAGTACATGAAGGATATTGTCTCCCCCTAAAAAGACTTCTCCCCATGTGAGAACCAACTTACTCCTTTAAAAAACTCACAACCCAAACATATGCCATTGAATGGACCATCCTTTAAAATGGCTACATGTGCAAGAGCTTTTCCTAGACTGGGACCTACAGTCTAGAATAGTTTGCCTTCTTAATGGTAACTTTGCTTCTTGCATAAGGACTTCAGAATGGATTTCTCAAAACAAGTCCGTAATGACTCTACCTGTAAATGTTTATAGACATGTGCTCCCATTTCTGTCTTTTTGCTACGATGCCTCCTACTTTTTCTTACTTTCAAACACTGCACTGTAATTACTTGTGTTTAAAACTGTTACATCCGAATGTGCCACAACTCCTTTATTATAACATTGCCATTTTTGCCCATTGGGTCTGGCCATTGCTAAACAAGGTCTGCAGACTAGTCCACCTTCCCAGTTATCAAATATAAGCAAATAATTTACTTTCTCGCCCCCTCCTCTTACAGGCACCACACTGATACCTAGTGTCCCTCACCTCTTTTTTCATCCTCTACCCCTGTCCTCCTTAGAGTAGACTCTCCCTCAGAAGTTTTTTCTTGTTTTTGGGGTCACCTGTCACTCTTCTATGGGCCGTCTTTGTGGAGGTTCCAAGCTTTGTTCTTAATCTCTATTTTGGTACCGCCCACAGAATAACCAGTTTGTACTACTATAGTATAAAAACAGTGGATAATAGGGCTGAAAGGATGCAGCTCTGTCCCTCAACCCAAGGTAGTCCACCTGCTCCTCATTTTTGGCATTCTGTGGGACAGCATGGATGGCATTTCTGACCCCTAGGCAGATTGTAGCCTGTCAGATGTTGGGCTCCTCTACCCCAGAATAAACCTCTTCCATCTGTCAGTGCAGAGCACTGTCTGCAGTTGGCGCTGGCAGTATGTTTTTCAGATGGTCCTTCGCACTGCTTACACTGTCAGCTTCTCCCCTCAGGCAGGTGGCCCCAGTGCGTCCTTCAGATGGTCCTCCATGGTATTAAACTGTCAACTGTTCCTCTCTTGACAGTTGGCTTTTGGTATTGTCTGCCACTAACGGTGGTTGCGGTAAGGCTACTATACTGAAACCATATGAATTGTCACTTCATGAGTGTTGTCTTTATTCAAACAGCCTTCTTGTTAGTGAACCTCAAGGAATTGTGTACGAGAGATAATGAGCTTGTAATGAAGCTGATGGGGGACCACTAAGATGTACTTGGGAACCTTGTCCACATAACAGATGCAGAAAAGATAGCCAGTAAAAAGTGAGACAAAATGTACAGTAGGAAGGATGAACGTTACATTGAGTAAAGTAATGGTCAGCTTAAAATAAATAAGGTTAAGCTATGAATGAAGCCAAGTGCAGAGGGTCATCATTGTAACGTACCACCAGAGAGTTAAATGCTTCTATGAAATGCCATTTGATGTTGATGTGTGCTTACAATTCATTCATTTGATAGCTGACTCCATTTTTCACTCATAGCTTGGGGTCTGTCTTATGATACAGTGACCCATGGTCAGAAGAGTAGAAGAAAAATAATATGACGTCTGGAAAAGGTAATAAGATAGGAAAGCAAAGAAAATGTGGCTGTATAGACACAGAATTCACACTGTCTTAATTAATGTAAGAAAATACTGCTTTATGCATGTGTTTATATTTTGATCTTTTGCATATTTTAGTCAACAGGTGTTTGAATTACAGTGACTTTCAGAGCCAGCTGTCCTCAGTACAGAACCTTCTGACTCCTAAAAACGAACAAGATTTTAAAAGTACAACACAAGTACAAAATGAAGAGAAGAGGCCCAAGTGTGCTAGGAGTTCTGCACATGAATATTTTCTCAAAACTCATCAGAAAATGTACAGATGGAAGAAGCTGTTTGTGTGTGCCTCTTGTGGTAAGCGTTTTACACGAAAGCACACTTTATTAGGTCATATGAGACTCCATACAGGTGAAAAAATCTTTAAATGTACAACATGTGGCAAGGGTTTTACTTTGAAGTTTTTACTGACAAGACATGAGAAAACACACGTAAAAAAAATTACTGAAAAGAGATATTCACACACTGGAGAGGAACTATATAAGTGTACCATTTGTGACCAGAGTTTTTCAGAGAGACATGCCCTCTTAGTACATAAAAAATTACACCTCGGTGGGAAATATAAATGTTCAGTGTGTAACAAAATTTGTATGCAGAAGAGAAGCCTCAGAGACCATGAGAGAATACACAGTGGAGAGAAGCCTCATAAATGTGCTACATGTGATAAGAGTTTTAGAACTAAGAGTAATCTCTGGGCACATGAAAAAATACATGCACATATCCGAGAAAAGCCATATAAATGTGCTATATGTGGTAAGAGTTTTATAAAGAAAGCTCATCTCTCAGCACATGAAAAAATACATATCAGAGAAAAGCCATATAAATGTGCTACATGTGACAAAACCTTTATACACAAGAGTAACCTCTCAATCCATGAAAAAATACACACTGGAAAAAAGCTGTATAAATGTGCTACATGTGACAAAACATTTATTCACAAGAGTAACCTCTCAATCCATGAAAAAATACACACTGGAGAAAAGTTGTATACATGTGCTACATGTGGCAAAAGTTTTACACAAAAGAGCACACTCTTGGGGCATGAAAACACACACACTAGAGAGAAGCCTTATAAATGTTCCACTTGTGACAAGAGTTTTCCAAGGAAGGGTAGTCTGACAGCACATGAAAAGATACACTCTGGCCTGTATAAATGTGCTACATGTGGCAAAAGTTTTGCATACAGTAGTAACCTTGCAACACATGAGAATACACACACACGAGACATGCTTTATAAATGTGCTACATGTGGAAAAAGTTTTACGCGCAAGAGTTCCCTTTCAGTGCATGCGAAAAGACATAGTGGCGAGAAGTCATATCAGTGTGTCCAGTGTGGTAAGAGCTTTATAGAGAAGAGTACATTGAAAAGACATGAGAGAATACACTCGGGACTTAAACCACACCGATGTGCCATGTGCCATATGAGTTTTATACAGAGGAATACTCTACTTAAACATGAGAAAATACACTTAAGAAGAAAGGCATATAGATGTCACACATGTGACAAGAGTTTCTTCTTTAAAAAAATGCTCGCAGACCATGAGAAAACCCATTGGTGATGCTGGAGGTCTGAATGAAGAGATGAAATTGGGGGACAAGAGAGAGAGAGACTGCTGGAAGTGAATTGATCCAAGACTTGATGTGTACTTTCCTGTCATAGAACCTGTCAATACATTATTAATACACACATTGTCTGCATTGTACGTGTTATAGGAAAAGGCACATCAATAAAGAAATACATAAGACTAAGTGCATGGGTCCCAAGATAAAAAAATACATATTCTTGCATAGGCACTGGAGTCAGGCATGACAAATGAGATGGTGCAAATTCTTGTTAAGGTAGACCTGCATCTACCCCAGGGGTACTCCGAGCCCTGCAGAAGCAGCAGAGTCTACAGAAAACAAAAACGTCCAGGAGAGACAGCGATGAGTGTGCACAGGTGAGAATAAAAGTTCTTATTTTATGCAGGAAACTCAGGAGTTTCCACACATGGCCTGTATAGCAATGCCTGTATAGCAAGGGTAAGAAACAGAATTAAGGGGAAACACTTGCACCAGAAAATCTGTCAGAGTAAGAACATAAGATCATTAATAGAGTTGATAGGAATTGTTTTGTTGCGATTTACTCTAGGTAAAGAAATAAGATAGATAAATGCATCAGCTGGAGCACAGTGTGATGAGAAAGTGCTGCAAAAAAAAAAAAAAAAAAAAACAGTAAACATTGTAAAGATAAGACTAGCAGCACAAAAGTGGAATATATTGAGAAACAAGCAGCTGCTGATGTCAAAACCCAGCAGAATAATCCTGAGTTGATGGACCCTTTGAGGAGTGAAGGTGCTTGATGTGAGGACACTTGTACAAATGGTATCCCAAAGCAGTGAGTCAGCCAGTCTTCAGTAATTTGATAGTAGACAGAGCAGGGCACCGTTACTAAAGGTGCTTCACAAAGCAAAATGTCAGAACTATGGTCAGGAAAATGGGTTTAAAGTGCAGAGAGTTAAGACAATAAGAGTGTTTAGATAAAACAGATAAACACTGTAAATGTGGACATTAAAAAAGATCCACATAATAAAACAGAATTAAACAGAAAACACTACTGTGTATTGCTACCACAAATATGCAGAAAACAAAAGGAAAAGAAATGAACAAATAGAATATGCCACCATGAAAGTATGTACGCTATAAGAGTGCAAAGTACTAAGTCAAAAGCTCTTATACGATAGAAGTGATAAAAAGTGACACACAGGATACTTCAAGGCTTATGCTGTGCCATCTGTATTAATAAACGGGAAATGTCAGCACAAGCAGCAAAGTTTAGAAAGTATGAAGAGAAATACAAATAAGTACAAAACAAGCCATTTGTTTATGCCCAACATTTTATAAGCAAGAAAACAGCAGCAGCAACATGTAACATTACTCAGACTTGAAGAAATCAAAGATCCGGTTCAACATAAGTGTCCTGAATGGATAAACCAGGTAAAAGAAACTGTAAGAAATGCTAACACTTCATTCAGTTGTATATCCATTGTAACAGCCAGTGAAATAAAGATAAACTTAAGAAAGACTGTAGCTAGAAAACCCTTTGGTCTAGATGCTGTACCAAACATTTGGCTAAAGGTGTTGCAATCTTTGCACATTGATTTAGCCCTGAGTAAAAACTACTTGTATGCATATTTTAAAGTGACAGCAGCCTAGTTGGCAACAGTAGAAGCCAAACTTGTATGCTGTCCTAAAACTGTTAACCAATACCTTGCCTTCCAGCAGCATGTGACCTGTATACAAGAAATGATGCAGTGTTTGCAGTCATTTAGATAAAAATTCAGTCTTGGCACTAGGATAGACAGGGCAATAAAAGAAAGTTATTTGTAAATAATGATCATCTATTTCTAAAAAAAAATCCATAAGAGAGAGTTGTGAAAAAAAAAAAACTAAGTATAGCATTGACAAGTCATAAAAAGAAAAAAAAATACATTTGACATTATTCCACATTTGTGGGTCACAAAATGCTTAAAATAAAATACCCCCTGATAAATTACAAATCAATCACTTTCCAACTGGTCCGCAAAAAAAATAAATATTTGTGCATAAAAATCCAACAAGTGATGCTCCAGGGTAATTCCTTGTCATTGGCTTTAATCCATTAAGCTATGGCTGTAGAAGGAAACCTCTCTTAATGCCCCTTTAGCTGTACAGTTTTGACTTGGCCAGAAAAAGAAGGTATCTGAAAAACAGCTTGGAATTACAGTAACAAATGGTTAAGACGTTTTTAGATTATATAAAAATAGTGTGGGAAAGCTGCTTCTGTAACAGGAAGTAAAAACTGAAGCATCGAGAAAATGTAAACCTGCGAGAGGAACGTGATGCGAAGAAGTGGAGCTGTGTAATATAACCTGCGAGAGGAACGTGATGCGAAGTGGAACTGTGTAATGTAACCTGCGAGAGGAACGTGATGTGAAGAAGTGGAACTGTGTGATATAACCTGCGCGAGGAACTTGATGCGAAGAAGTGGAACTGTGTAATATAACCTGCGAGAGGAACGCGATGCGAAGAAGTGGAACTTTGTAAATACTTACACTGCTGATCCTTCATCTATTCCTAACATGAACAAAAACAGTGAAGCTTTCTAAATGTTGCACAAGAATAAAACTGATCTGGAAAGCTGCCCTAACATCTACACAGTCTGCTTCTCTACCTATTCCAGCTTTGCTGCTTTGGTATGACCGACTGGCCTTAAAGTGTTTTGGATCTTATCGAAAGGAAAACAAGATAACTGTTCTATAAAATGATATATAAAAATCAGTGTTTCAAGATTGTGTATCTCTTGTCTAAATGAGTTATGGACCTCCTTGAAATTGTCTGTGGACATAGGACTGCAGTAATTCGACTGCATCCATATTTGCTGTTGTCATCCGATTCAGATATCGTGGAGCTAGTAAGGTCTACTTACTCGGACAGCAGAACCATTCCAGAAGAGAATGACTATGGAACTCGTCCCAGAAGTGGACAAAGCCCAGTAACAATATAAAGTGTAGATCAAAAACATAAACACATTGACCAGAAGATAAAGAAAAGGAACACCCAAATATCGAGAGTGCTTGGAGCAGCCGCATGTTTATTAGATGCATGAATGACTAAAGAGATGTGAATTTAAATCTAAAGATGAAGAGCTATTAACTGCAACTACGGACAGTGGACTGTATACATGTTAAGTCGCAAAATGTACAGAAAAGGTAAAATATACAGATAAAAGCAGGGTTTGTAGTATAGAGCTAGAGCAACCTGCAGCTCATGTAAGAAATTATAACCTAGAATATTTATTTATTTACTGTTTGTTGACAAGGTATGTGGGCTGATCTGTTTATCATTCTCAGATAACCCAAGCTCTAAGAGTAGAGCATAAAACACTTGACTTGAACAGATAAAATGTTATATAATTGACGGAATTAGATTTAAGAGTCAAGAAAAAAAATTAATAGAATATTATACAGTTCAACATAATATTGAAGATTTTTTAAACATGAAAACAATCAACCAGAGTAAAATCCTAATCCATAGCAACATATGCACTTTAAACAGTCAAGAAAGGTATTGTAGAAAAGAAGATAAATTAGAAGCATTTTTAAACACTGTCCAAATCCTAAAACATTGTAACTTGTATACACTATTTACTGTTTGCGTGGATAGTGACAGTCCGTAGGTATGTTCTCCTTTGTCCCTGGAGTACTTGTATGTGGCATCATAACTAAAATGCTGCGTCTATTTCACGTTATCGAAAGTTTACTTAATCGAATCAATAAAGGTCCAACTTTATTGATCAAGTAAAACATTGAAGAACGTAAAAAAACAAACAAAAAAAAAACGAAAAAACAAAATGGCGTAGGGAGGGGGGGAAGCCCCCCCTGCACCCCCCACACACCCCCTACTTAAATATACCAACTCCGGGACCGCACTACATTGAGGTAAATGGAAATCTCCCCTTACGGAGATTTTTGTTTACTTGCAGGATGTTCTTCACTTTCGATATTGTCGTGCCGACAATATCAGACTCTATATTGTCAGCTTACGACAATGTGAAGTAGACCCAAAATGCTTTGTGGTGTGGTGGTGGTTTTTTTTAAATTTTCAATGTAGATTTTTACCTATTGAAATTTAAATTTGGAGAAGAGTGGAGAAAGTAGCACTGATTTGTTGAAATAAACAGAACTCACAGTAGAGTCCTGAATACTGAGAAACACAAGAAAGCATCAGTCTTGGGACAGTAATGTGATATAAACAAACTCGAGCAGGAGGAAGTGTATAAAAATTTAGGAAAATATTAAAGATTGGCAGTAAAAAAGTGAAAAAGATCATTAAGGAATACCTCAGAGGATTAAAACTAATATTGAAAATTCAGACACAATGTGTCTGCACAGAGTTAACGCTCCAGCCAACAAAAGCAAGCCAAAACAATAAAACAAAACAATAGTAGCTGGAGCGACACTAGGTAATACACAGCTATACTCATCCAAGGTACTCGAAACATCAAATACCAAATGGAGTTCGTAGATGTTGTAAAAATATCCAAATGCAATTTTATTGCATAAACATATAACACAGGTTAGTGCTTTCACCAATAGGCTTCTTCAGACCTATGACATTACTGAAATCATTCAAACCTAAATAGCTTCCATGGCAGGAAAACAACTACTCTCTTAAAGTGCCAGTGTTTTTTATTTATATATATATATATATATATATATATATATATATATATATATATATATATATATATATGTATGTACAATACCTCATATGCTTACCTAAAAAGCATTCTAAACCATAATAAATACTTATATAAATAAAACTGCATATAGATATGTATATAAAACATGTATAAAAAACATATATTCTATACTGGCACAGATTAAACGCATCATTCATCACATTTGCCTCAGTTGAAATACAAACAAATATACATATAAATAAAAACAAAAACAATAAAATAGCATCATTACTGAGTCTGTGCAGCCTACAGCAATAATATACTTCAAGCTCTCAGTTTCCTTGATTTCAAAAATGGTTTAATTGAAACCTTCCCATTAAGTCCTGGAGGTTGATCAGATCTTAACCTCATGATCCAGATGGGCTCCCTCTCCTCTGTATATGTCCTAATGTCCCCACTTCTGAAATTGGGACTAACCCTCTCTATTATCTTGAACCTGAAGGTATGAGAACCATCATTATCCATGATATGCTTGGACAGTGCATTAACCTTGGACTTGGTCCTAATCTGGTATAAATGTTCACAAATTCTATCCCTAAGCCTCCTGTTCG
This sequence comes from Protopterus annectens, assembly GCF_019279795.1. Lineage (NCBI taxonomy): Eukaryota > Metazoa > Chordata > Ceratodontiformes > Protopteridae > Protopterus > Protopterus annectens. Next base: position 15,067,375 of record NC_056745.1, read on the forward strand.
TTTTCCCAACATAAAACATTTGGCATACTTCACAGGAAGCAAGGTAAACCACTTCAACAGGCATGCAATCCCCTGCCACATGGAAAACATGCATGGAAGAATCATATGGGTTTACAAAAACGGGACTAGAATCTATAAATCCACAAAAATTGCAGTGTCCACATGGCATGGTACCATATATGGCAGAAGTCTCTACACCTGATACTTTCTTAGGGTAGCACAAAAGTCTCTTCAGATTCATCTTATTCTTATAAATTAACCTCGGAGTTACACCCACAGCTTCTTTAACCTCAGGATCTACCATTAAAATATCCCAGTGTGCCTTCACAATATCCTTGATCTGACCTACATCTTTAGTGTAAAACAAGGAAAATGCCACGGGGCCTAGATTGAGTTGACCCGTCACAACTAGCAACACATCCATCAATGGAGTTCCTCACAGTCACTGTTGAACTAGACCCAGCCCCATTATTCAGCCTGTCATACTCTGCAGAAAAATATGGAACTGCAACATCCCTTCTCGGAGTGGCAATACCTTCTATACCTCTCTCAACATCCATAGTATTATAGCCATGGACTCTAAACCTATCACAATTCCTGTGTAAACCCCAGGTCAGTAGGATTATATCTGCAACCATCATGGCTTGTCCTGTGATGATATTCGGATAAATATGGCCAGGGTGCATGCTATGCCGATGCAACAAAACGTTCATATGGCAAGGTTTTCTAAAAATCCCAGTATTCAACATACCATTACTCAACCTTTCAACAAAAACATCCAAAAATGGGAGTCTAACTGCTGAATACTCATAACTAAACTTGAGGTATTCAGAAATGGTATTAACTTCACCAATAAATGAAACCAATTCATCAGATGAACCTGTCCAAATGAAAAACAGATAATCCACAAAACGCCTGTAGAAAACCACTGATTCCACATATCCTGGCATCCCAAAAAGGAAATCACTCTCCCATGCTGCCATGAAGAGATTGGTGTAGCTATTGGCGCACAAAGTGCTCACAGCTACACCATCTCGTCGTAGATAACATTGGTTCCCAGAACAAAACACCTTGCATTCCAAAACCACCTCCAGAAAAGTCAACAGATCAATTACTGCTCCAGTTAGTGTGGAGTTTTTCCTCAAATACTCACTCACCCTCTCAACCCCCCTCATTATTGGGGATGACAGTGAAAAGAGACTGTGTACGTCCATCATCACAAAGAGGTACTGCTTATCACTGGGCACATCCATAATAAATGCATATCAATCCAACAGAAACTGCTTCGTGTCTCTCAGTATAAACCCATTGGCTTCCACAATTGGTCTTAAGAACTTCTCTATGTATATCGAGAAGGGTTCCGTAGACCAACCCTTCCCTGAAACTATGGGTCTCAATGGGGGTCTCTCTCTATTTTGATGCATCTTCTTGAGACCCTGGATCACAGGAATAAGAGGATGGGTGGTATTCAAGAACTCATGTAGCTGTTCAATAATCACATTACTTTTCAATAAATCAACATGCTATGTATTCTATCCGCAAACTCAGAGACAGTATCCCTGCTAATGGGGGTATAAAATCTATCATCTCCCAACATCTCTGTTGTGCAATCGTTATATAATTGTGCATCCATTACTACGATTCCACCGCATTTATCAGCAGGTCGTATAACTATCGTGGGATCACTATGTAATGATTTCAAAGTTTGTCTCTGCTTATATGTAAGATTACTCTTATTAAACCTTGTATTCTTATTTATGACCCTACTTCTATAGAGATCATCTTCAACCATCTTGCTAAAAGCTGCTATTAAAGGAGATGCGGCACAAGAACATCGTGACTAGGTCTCCTAAAAACAATAGGATCACCCATCTCAGTTCTACCTTTGAATTCCACCTTTAGTGATAAATTCCGTGCATACAACTTGAAGTCATGAAGAGTCTCATCAAAATTACTATACATAGTTGGGATAAATGAAATGCCTCTGGAAAGTACCCCTATCTCATCTGTTGTCAAAACACGAGATGATATATTAAACACATTTTCCCTTTTCTCTCCCACATCCTCTTGAGATTGGTATTGGGAGTCGATTCGGCAGATAGTTTCTGCTTCTGTCTGCCCGTGCTCATAGAGCGCGCCCTCCCCTCCTTGTACTCTAACCTTGATAGGGAAAGGGTGTCTAACATCATAAGTGGCAGCACCTACACTGCCATCCTCTTCAAAATGGTTCCCAATCTCCTTCTCAACCCCCACACTAGGGGCCAAGACCTTTGGGGCCTTCCTCCTAACAACAGGTTCTACACACTGACCTATACGGTCACTGACATCAGTGCCTGCAGAGTTCAAGCAGCCCCTAGTATTTACTCCACCTTGTGTGGCACAATGTTCATCATTAATTATGATTTAATCATTAATGCTATTAATGTTATTAATTCTGATGTTAGTAGTCCTAGGGAAGGGAAAAGTGATAATGTGCAGCTGACAATTGTTGAGAATGATGAACATCATGCCACACAAGGTGGAGTAAATACTAGGGGCTGCTTGAACTCTGCAGGCACTGTCAGTGACCGTATAGGTCAGTGTGTAGAACCTGTTGTTAGGAGGAAGGCCCCAAAGGTCTTGGCCCCTAGTGTGGGGGTTGAGAAGGAGATTGGGAACCATTTTGAAGAGGATGGCAGTGTAGGTGCTGCCACTTATGATGTTAGACACCCTTTTCCTATCAAGGTTAGAGTACAAGGAGGGGAGGGCGCGCTCTATGAGCACGGGCAGACAGAAGCGGAAACTATCTGCCGAATCGACTCCCAATCACAATCTCAAGAGGATGTGGGAGAGAAAAGGGAAAATGTGTTTAATATATCATCTCATGTTTTGACAACAGATGAGATGGGGGTACTTTCCAAAGGCCTTTCATTTATCCCAACTATGTATAGTAATTTTGATGAGACTCTTCATGACTTCAAGTTGTATGCACGGAATTTATCACTAAAGGTGGAATTCAAAGGTAGAACTGAGATGGGTGATCCTATTGTTTTTAGGAGACCTAGTCACTATGTTCTTGTGCCGCATCTCCTTTAATAGCAGCTTTTAGCAAGATGGTTGAAGATGATCTCTATAGAAGTAGGGTCATAAATAAGAATGCAAGGTTTAATAAGAGTAATCTTACATATAAGCAGACACAAACTTTGAAATCATTACGTAGTGATCCCACGATAGTTATACGACCCGCTGATAAATGCGGTGGAATCATAGTAATGGATGCACAATTATATAACGATTGCATGACAGAGATGTTGGGAGATAGTAGATTTTATACCCCCATTAGCAGGGATATACCCCCATTAGCAGGGATACAGAGTTTGTGGATAGAATACATAGCATGTTGGATGATTTATTGAAAAGTCATGTGACTATTGAACAGCTACACGAGTTCTTGAATGCCACCCATCCTCTTATTCCTGTGATCCAGGGTCTCCCGAAGATACATAAAAATAGAGAGAGAGACCCCCATTGAGAACCATAGTTTCAGGGAAGGGTTGGTCTACTGAACCCTTCTCGATATGCATAGAGAAGTTCTTAAGACCAATTGTGGAAGCCAATGGGTTTATACTGAGAGACATGAAGCAGTTTTTGTTGGATTTATATGCATTTATTAAGGATGTGCCCAGTGATGAGCAGTACCTCTTTGTGACGATGGACGTACACAGTCTCTTTTCACCGTCCTCCCCAATAATGAGGGGGTTGAGAGGGTGAGGGGGTTGAGAGGGTGAGTGAGTATTTGAGGAGGAACTCCACACTAACTGGAGCAGTAATTGATCTGTTGAATTTTCTGGAGGTGGTTTTGGAATGCAATGTGTTTTGTTTTGGGAACCAATGTTATCTACAATGAGATGGTGTAGCTGTGGGCACTGTGCCAATAGCTACGCCAATCTCTTCATGGCAGCATGGGAGAGTGATTTCCTTTTTGGGATGCCAGGATATGTGGAATCAGTGGTTTTCTACAGGCGTTTTATGGATTATCTGTTTTTCATTTGGACAGGTTCATCTGATGAATTGGTTTCATTTATTGGTGAAGTTAATACCATTTCTGAATACCTCAAGTTTAGTTATGAGTATTCAGCAGTTAGACTCCCATTTTTGGATGTTTTTGTTGAAAGGTTGAGTAATGGTATGGTGAATTCTGGGATTTTTAGAAAATCATGCCATATGAACGTTTTGTTGCATCGGCATAGCATGCACCCTGGCCATATTTATCTGATTATCATCACAGGACAAGCCATGAGGGTTGCAGATATAATCCTACTGATCTGGGGTTTACACAGGAATTGGAAGATTTATGTGATAGTTTTAGAGTCCATGGCTGTAATACTATGGATGTTGAGAGAGGTATAGAAGGTATTACCACTCTGAGAAGGGAAGTTGCAGTTCCATATTTTTCTGCAGAGTATGAGAGGCTGAATAATGGGGCTGGGTCTAGTTCAACAGTGACTGTAAGGAACTCAGTTGATGGATGTGTTGCTAGTTGTGATGGGTCAACTCAATCTAGACCCGTGGCATTTTCCTTGTTTTACACTAAAGATGTAGGTCCGATCAAGGATATTGTGAAGGCACATTGGGATATTTTAATGGTAGATCCTGAGGTTAAAGAAGCTGTGGGTGTAACTCCGAGGTTAATTTATAAGAATAAGATGAATCTGAAGAGACTTTTGTGCTACCCTAAGAAAGTATCAGGTGTAGAGACTTCTGCCATATATGGTACCATGCCATGTGGACACTGCAATTTTTGTGGATTTATATATTCTAGTCCCGTTTTTGTAAACCCATATGATTCTTCCAGGCATGTTTTCCATGTGGCAGGGGATTGCATGTCTGTTGATGTTGTTTACCTTGCTTCCTGTGAAGTATGCCAAATGTTTTATGTTGGGAAAATGAACAGGAGCCTTAGGGATAGAATTTGTGAACATTTATACCAGATTAGGACCAAGTCCAAGGTTAATGCACTGTCCAAGCATATCATGGATAACGATGGTTCTCATACCTTCAGGTTCAAGATAATAGAGAGGGTTAGTCCCAATTTCAGAGATGGGGGCATTAGGACATGTACAGAGGAGAGGGAGACAATCTGGATCATGAGGTTAAGATCTGATCAACCTCCGGGACTTAATGGGAAGGTTTCAATTAAACCATTTTTGAAATCAAGGAAACTGAGAGCTTGAAGTATATTATTGCTGTAGGCTGCACAGACTGAGTAATGATGCTATTTTATTGTTTTTGTTTTTATTTATATGTATTTCAACTGATGCATATGTGATGAATGATGTGTTTAATCTGTGCCAGTATAGTTTTATATAGAATGTTTTTTATACATCTGTATATGCAGTTTTATTTATATAAGTATTTATTATGTTGTTTTAGAATGATTTTTAGGTAATGTATGCATATGAGGGAGTAATTTTCCTGCCATGGAAGCTATTTAGGTTTAAATGATTTCAGTAATGTCATGGGTCTGAAGAAGCCTAGTGGTGAAAGTGCTAACCTGTGTTATATGTTTATGCAATAAAATTACGTTTGGATATTTTTACATCATCTACGCTCTCCATTTGGTATTTGGTGTTTCAAGTACGTTGGATGCGTATAACTGTGTATTGCCTAGTGTCCCTCCAGCTGCTGTCGTTTTGTTTTAATACTGAAAATTGCCTTGACAGCTAATGATAATGTCCAGTGTCTGCTCCTCCTGTTAACTTACAGCTTTGGTGTGATTGATGGGCCCCAAAAAAATATTAAATTAGTTGGACACAAAAACACACTGTTTCATGTATATCAAGTAATATGTAAACATCAATGTATACTAAGATTATATATTCCTCACCCTGAAGGAAATGTGGGCCTCCTAGAAATTGACTACCTGTACAGATCTGCAATCATAGGACTGAATTTATATCCTCCTGACTTCGTCTAATCCAAACATAGTGAAAGTTTAACCATGAGGATAAGTCTAAGATGACATCTCTGCTTAGTTTTGCAGAAGCAGTTTTGGAATAAAATGGAAATGAAACCAAAAGTAGACAAAAATCAGATAGCACCTGAAAGTGCCCTAGATATAGATATATAAAGGATGAGATGAGAAGGAAAGAAACTTGGAAAGTCCACAAATACAGTGGCAAGGGTAGGGATCTTCTGGAACAACCTCCATGTTGACCAATATTTGATGCAGGAATGGTTAAGGAGAGGTGAATTGAAATCTAAAGATGAAAGTCTGCCCAGCATAGGGAGTGTAATACATGTTGGTTTACAAAGTCCATTGAAAAAGTGGGAGAAAAAGACAAATGCAGGTTCTGTAAAATAGATCTGGAAACAGATGAACATCTCATTGCTGGGTTTCGTACATTCATGGTAGAAGGTCTGTATTCTGAAAAAGACAGTAATGTGGCAGGACTGTTGCATTGGGAATTGTGTAAACAATATGATTTAGCATTAAATGAGAAGCGATGGACATGTGAACCACAGAGCATTATAGAGAATGATAAAGTTTGTCACATGGAATCCCTCCTTACCTACAGTTCAAAAAATAGATGCAAGAAAACCAGGTGGAGTAGTCCATGAAAACATGACAAAAGTAACGATTACAGTATCTTATGGACATAAAAAAAAACGAAGTCATGAAATACCATGATGCTGCGGAAGCCAGAACAATAAGGAAGAAAGACACCCATACTTTTCCAGTACTAGTAGAAGCAACAGGACTGATGAGAATTACAGTTTTACTTAATATGCTACCAATGTGAACTGCAGAAGGAAGCAATTCTGGGCCCATTGAGGGTGTTGGGAAGAGCACGTGGGTAACTTCAAAGACTGAAGCAATACTAATTTCACAAACTTTAATCATAGTTTGACTTGGAATGGGGTCCATTTCTGGTATGGTATTAGAAAACAAACATTTGGAGAAAGTAAACAGAGCAAGAAAAATATGACATATCAAGACATACAAGAAGAGGCTAGAAATGTGGAGTAAAAGTACCAAAGTAGTTCTTGTAGCATTGAGTAACAACAAATAAAAAATCATTTTGTAACATACCTGAATGTGTGTGTGCTACCACTGCAGGTAATCCCATATAAACTGCCACTGTTTGTTCTGAGTAAGGTGTGGGTATTGCGAAGAGTACTGGTAGCAAACATCAAGGACTGAAATAATACTGATGTAATGAAATGTAACTATGTCCTTACTTAGAAATGGGATCAATCCTGGTGCAGCATTAAAAACCTGTAAACATTTGAAGAAATTAAAGCAAAGGCACTAACTGTGCCGGATAATCCAGCTCTAGCTGTTGAGAATGGAGAAGTGAGAAAGCCTGGTCTTGTATTTCAGTAAATAAGGCTAACTTTTTTTTTTAATTGTTTCCATGCCCTCTGATTGCAAACTCCCATGCACTGAGGAGCTAAACTTATCACACAGTGAGATGTAAGCGGAAACAAGAGTAATATGGAACAAGGGTATCTGGATATTTCCGCATGTTCTGGTAGCAGCTGGAAAGTAGAAATGAATTTAGTTATATTAATATTTATAATATAGATAACCTCATGTGAACTGTAGAAGGAAACCGTTCTGGTCACATCACAGGTGCATTTTTGACCAACATCAAATACTGAAGCAATAAAACAATATTTATTTCATAAAATTTAACTATGCTCTAGCTTAGGAATCAAGATTATTCCTGCCACATTACAAACCCTAAATACATGTAGAAATCAAACTAAAAGAAATGCTTAAATTCATCACATTTGACAAGAGTTTTTACATTCACACTCTAATTTGTGCCTAAAAGAAGACACCTAAATGCAGTATATATAATACCAGTATTATAAAGAAGAGAGTAATACTTCCGCGTATAAAACACGTCAGAGGATGTTTGGTTGGAGAGCTGAAATGATTATGAAAATTAGCAGGAAGCCCACTGAAAAGGAATCAGTCTTTTAGAGGGTTGGTGGGTACTTTGAGATGCATCCTGTTTACTAAAATCCACCAAGACAAAAATAATTAGCTTCTGTTATATACATCATAAAAAAGACAAAAAGTGGGTGTATACCAATTCAAAATTACCACAGTTTTTGGTGTAAGCACTAGAGCCAAGACCAGAAGTGCTGATATGTCAAAATTCTCAACGAGTGGTAAAAAAATCTTGTTGCAGTGTTGGCCCTGTTTTCAGTGGCCCCATTGTGGTAAAAGAAAATGGCAGCCCATACAAATATGAAAACATGCATTATATGCAAAAGAAAAAGAGCTGCATTTTCTGAAATGCCAACAGAAACTTATAGTATCTACAATGGATATAAAAGTGTACGCACCTCTGTTAAAATGCCAGGATTGTATGATATAAAAAAATGAGACCATAATAAATCATTTCAAAACGTTTCCCACCTTTAATGTGACCTATAACCTGCACAGTTCAATTGAAAAACAAACAAATCTGTTAGGGGGAAAAATATATATATATAAAAAAATGTTCAATAAGCTGGTTGCATAAGTGTGCACATCCTTAAACTAATACTTTGTTGAAGCACCTTTTGATTTAATTATAGCATTGTCTTCTTTTTGAGTAGGAGTCTCAGCATAGCACATCTTGACTTGGCAATATTTGCCCACTCTTCCTTGCAAAAGCGCTCCAAATCTGTCACATTGAGTGGACATCTCTTGTGCACAGCCCTCTTCAGGTCACCCCACAGATTTTCTATTGGATGTAGGTCTGCGCCATTCTAAAATTCTGGTGAAGCCATTCTTTTGTTGACTTGGATGTATGCTTGTGGTCATTGTCATGTTGAAAGGTGAAATTCCTCATCATCTTCAGCTTTCTAGCAGATGCCTGAAGGTTTTGGGCCAAAAGTGACTGCTCATAATTCCCTCCACCTTGACTAAAGCCCCAGTTCCAGGTGAAGGAAAAGCAACCCCAAATCATGAAACTGCCACCACCATGCTTCAGCATGTGGAAATGGTGTACTTTTGGTGATGCGAAGTAGTGTTTTTTTGTGCCAAATGTACCTTTCGGAATTGTGACCAAAAAGTTCAACCTTGGACTCATCAGATCATAACACATTTTCTCACATGCTTTTGGGAGACTTTATGTATTCTTTTGATAAATTTTAGCTGGGCCTGGATGTTTTTCCTGTGTAAGAAAAGGCTTCCGTTTTGCAACCCTAACGCATAGTCCAGATATATAGAGAATACGGGAGATTGTTGTCACATGTAGTACACTATCAGTACTTGCCAGAAATTCCTGCAGCTCCTTCAGTGTTGCTGTAGGTCTATTGACAGCCTCCCTGACTAGATTTCTTCTTGTCTTTTTCATCAGTTTTGGATGGATGTCCAGTTCTTTTCTACATTGCTGTTGTCCCATATTTTCTCCACTTTTTGATGACTGTCTTCGCTGTGTTCTAGTGAATATTTAATGCTGTAGAAATTTTTTTGTACCATTCTCCTGACATCTTTTAACAATGTCATCCCATTAATACTTTGTAAGCTCTCTGTGAACCATGGCTTTTGCAGTAGCAAGCAACTGAGTAAATGTGAGGAAAATCCTACTACGACAGCTGAATTTTATTTGGGGTTAATCCGAGTCTCTTTAATTGATGGCAGGTGTGTTCCCAAGAAGACTTGAATGCTGTAATTAAATCAAAATGTGCTTCAACAAAGTATTAGTTTAAAGGTGTGCACACTTATGCAACCAGCTTATTGTACATTTTTTATTTTTATATTTTTTCCCCTAACAGATTTGTTTCTTTTTCAATTGAATTGTACAGGTTATAGGTCACATTAAATGGTGGGAAAAGTTTTGAAATTATTTATTGTGGTCTCATTTATTTATATCCCAAAAAACCTGGCATTTTAACAGGGGTGTGTACACTTTTTATATCCACTGTATATATCCATGTATGCCTACATGTATGCATAAGTGTATTAAATTTAATCAAAACACCCTCATGATCAGAATATCGACCACAAAACATCGACAGACTACTATAACCATAATGTCAGCATCAACCACAAAAATATCAACTTTGAGAACATTGACTTCTACTCTAAATGCTGCAAGCAACAATGTTGGCTCATGCAAAATTACAAATAAAAAAAAATGTAAATCTTTTTTTGCAGGGGGTTGCCCCTCTGCACCCCTACCCCTTTTGATTATTTATACTAACAAATGCACAATCCTTGGGAAATGGACACATTACCCATCTCTGGAAACTGTTGATCATCTGCTTTGTTGACCAAAATGTGACAACCAAACTGATGTTGACATTCAGCAGTTTCAACCACAGTAACCTCTCCCTTATCTGTCTATATACTCCATTGAAGAGCATTAAAATAGAAGCTGAAGGCACTGAAACAGCTCAAAAGTCCAAAGAGGATGCAACTATAAGATAAAGTGACAAACTAAAAAAAGGGATTTGAAATGGAATCCCAGTTGCAAGCATGAACCAAGCCTGAAGAGTCATTAAAACAATAATGCACTTGAGAAATGACATACAAAATAAAGGAAGACATTGACCATAATGATATTTCACAAGAGAAGATTTCAGACTCTGTCAGCAGAAACATACAGAAATCCATTTATGATTATGTGAAAGGCGAGAGAACATGAAACAAGTCTGTAAAAGGAATTAATAATGGGGAAGTGAAAATCTAAGGGTAAGCCTGATAGATTTCATTGAAATAACTAGCTGTACTAATATATGCAAAAGGGTCTTCATGAAGTATACAAGATAATTAGAAGATTATTACATATGGTTAGTGGAACTATTGAAACCTCACAACATAAGAGGTTAACAGACTATGTTGCTGTGCAGCTAATTTGATAGTAATTGAAATACTACCAGGAAATGCATTCAATAAAGAAGTAAATTAAAACAATGCTGCCATAGAAACACTGACATGAGAAGTGTGAAACACTTAAGAAGCTCCTTTACTAGAGGAATGCAGAAACTAGTTCATTGAAAACTCTAAAAACATCCTAACAGCAAATGAAAACTCTGTTTATAGGTTATGTGTAAGGAGATATATTGGGAGATAAAATTAAAATATTCCAAATAAATGGTTTAGAGATGACTCAAAGTTTTATTGGGAATTGATAAGGAAATAGGCAATAAAAGCAATATTTGCAATAACAGAAAAAAAAAAGTAATAAATGTTGGAGAAGCACATATGAAGACCTAAGTAAAACATAATAATGCTGAATGGATAATGGATGTAAATGGATTAAACAATGTACCTGACCTTTGTTTGTTATATTAAAATAATTTTTATACTGACAGCTTTGGTTATTTAAATTTCATCCTTGTTTTGCAGCTGACTACAGTGGTGTTTGCTCTAATGGAGCACTATGTGAGCTGTTTTCTGGTTATTTGTGGTGGATATTAGCTGCAAGGACACACACACCTTGTTTTCTTGTTTTATGATTAAGAAAATCTGTCTAATAGAAAACTTAAGATGTTCATGTTATATCTAACATTAGGTTTAAACCACTAAAATGTTTGTGCCATAATTTTTTTTACTCAAAGCATTACCTATATGCACAGTTTGAAGAACTAGCAGCCAAGTTAACCAGAAAATTACAGTTTCCATAAAAATGAACCTGCCTTCCATTTCAACAATTATAAGCCAATACCTGCATATCTGAAGTGTACCTCATTTGGAGTCTTAAAAAGTTTGTTTGTGATAGTTCAACATCAAGAAGATCTGTCACACATTCAATGTTAGAAATTTTTTTAGTTGATATCCATGGCGAATAGAAATAAATCATGTTAATTCATTAAAAGATCTTTGAATAAATAAAGCCAGCATCCAATGACTTTCCTAGTTGAAGTTGTTGGTAAGCCGTGAATATATGTTCCACATTTTGCCAGTTTGTTCTACACTATGAGGGGTGGTATTCAGTTTTGGAGATGGAAGGTTGAGAGCTATGAATACCTGGTCTTCCAGTAACATGTAAATTGCATACAGGAGTTGATGCAGACAGAGGTTTTGGTCATTTATACAACCAGTTAAGTCATGGCAATATAAAAATGAATAAAAAAATCATACAGTACAACTAATCATTTGCTAGTAAACACAGCCAAGAAAGCTTAAAAAAAAATAAATAAATAAAATACCGTAACTTCATTATGACATGGCTCAATTTCACAAACACACACAAGTAAACAAAAAAGTTTGATTCTTGGATTAGAAAAGGCTTGGAGGGTTGTAAAATATTTAAGTCATTAATAAATTACACTGCAGTTACTAATGACAAGTGACAAACTACATTAAAGCTGAGGCATGAGAAAGTGGTACACAACTCTAGTGCATTCTTATAGGTTCATAGGTATGTACTAGGTTAATGACCACCAGGGCCTTTCCAATGCTAGCCTAGCCATGCAACCCAATCTAAATTTGTCCGCATGTAGCATGGGCATCTTTTGGAGGTGTATGTTATGAAGTTGTTAAAGGTGTAGTGGGGAAATATTTGCGGCCTCTATCAGAGACATGGGAGCCAGATCAGGAGTGAATTTTCAATTTCCCATCTGATGGTGAAGGTTACATTTAAATAGGGTTAGGGATGGACACTGTTTCACATAGATAGGGGGCCTGTTCTAGAGCATTGGGACTCTTTGAGACACTTTTCTGCCTTGCCAGCATGTTCTTTTTATGTCACAAGCAAAATTTGTCTTTGGATCTAGTGTTTCTGTTGCTGCTTATTTTGTGGGTTTGTACAAGGTCCATCTGGGCTGGATCTGAGGATGCTTTATGTACCAGGCATAGATTGCCTGTCAGTAACTTGTAGGAGAGGGAATATAGAGATGGGACTTTAAGATGATCTGTATAGGACAGTGTGTTACCTTGGATTTTCTGGGTGAGGAACCTCTTTGGGTGTTCCAACTGTTACATATACCTGGTCAGGTACATGCCGAGGGTGGCATTGTACTCTGTGATTGGTCTGATCAGGACTAACTAAAGTAGTATTATGACTTCCTTGGACCTGGAGGTCGTGCCCCTACTTATAAGTCGAGTGACCTAGAATGATCTTCCTACTACCTTGGATATATGTTGGGCAAAGGACAGATTATTGTCTGCATATGTTCCTAGATCCCTAACTACTTGGCTAACTCTTGGAGGTGCCTTATTGATGGCATAATTACCCTGGGTGAACGTTTTCCAAAAAGGCACTATAATGCACATTTGGCATTGAGTTTTAATCCACGGCTTTGGCAGCAGTTGTTTGTCTGTGTTGAACCCTCTTATAGGATGTTAGTGTCATGGGGGAATCTGTGATTGTTCCCAGTCTGCAGTCATTTGCAGACTTGATGAGCCAGAAGCCTTTGACATTAACCTTGACTTCCAAGAAGTAGATGCCAAACAGGAGCCAGCACTAAACCTTGAGGTATTCTGCCGGAGACTGGTGGTCTCACCAATCCTGACTTTGAGACCTATCTGTGAGGCAGCTGGCAAAGCCTAGTTCAGTGAATTCATCAAGAATACCTGAGTGGGGTTTTGTACTAAATGAATGCCATATCTGGGTCTTTGTAGATGGTTGCACCATTTTCCCCTCATCCTTTGCCTTGGTGACCCACTGAAAGAAGTCTACTAGGTTAAGTAGGCATGACCTTCCTTTGGAAAAAAAAATCAAATGGATAGGTCCAATGTCTCTATGTTGCAAGTGTCTTTGTTCATTTTTCTACTTTATCCCATGGTTTTAGAGTAGTTAAACTGAGTGCCACCATGACCTGTTCCCTGATAATAATTGGGGGATTATGCTAGTATGGATTTCATGGGGGGAAGACAGTAGGAGGGGGGGAGTTAGAGCTGAATTTTTCAGCCAGCAGATTCACTGTGGCATGCTGCTCAGTAAAGGTGGTACCTTTCTACCACCAGTTCAGCACACTGCTGTGTGTTACCTTTAAGATTTTGGATATAGCTGTAGAAGGGTTTGTGGTTGCCTTTGGCATGAGAGACTGTCTTGACCTTGTTGCATTTAATTGGTCCTCTTTAGTTGCATGTTTAGTTAGTGAGTTATTGCCATTATGAGAGTTGCTTTTTCTGATTTTGGCCATGACTTTTTTCCTTTTGTTATATACCCTGTGTAGTTTGCTTTTTGGGTTTGTTTTGGAATTTCTTCTAAGTAGGTACAGCAGACTTTATGCATCCATCTGCATGGTTTCTGTGAACAATTTTTTTCATAGGTTGCTGTGAACTCAGGGTTCAGAGGGGCATTGAATTTTGACAAACTGTTACATTCGACAAGATGTCACCAATTAAATTCAGATCTCAGGGTGGCACAAACTGACCTCATTATGGGCCTGGGATGCAATACCCTCTTCACAAAGCATTTTGTTCACCTGGCAGTGATTGCCAGCTCCATAATTAAGCACACTACTACAGCAAACAGGTGGACATTTATGGAGGTGTAGGCTAAGCAGGCATGAAATGTATCTGTCCAGTACTGCACACTGTTGGGGCTAAGCCTGCATGAAATACATCTGTCCAGTACTGCACACCATTGGGGCTAAGCCGGCATGATATTTATGTGTCCAGTACTGCAGACCATTGGTACGTCTGCCTCAGCAGGTAGTAGGTCTCACCTTTGGCACCATAAGATTTTTTTTTCCATACTACCAGAAAAGATTTCTTAGTATTTGGTTTCTTGGTTCCTATCATTATGACTCCTACATCTTTAGACAAAAGGTATGCAAATGTAATTTGCTTTAGAATAGTTCCTGACTGTTACAGGTTTTGCTGGGTTTTCCATTTTTATTTTGAACATGACTGCTTTGTGGTTTGACTTCACTAGTGAGGATGTGACACTGGGGGATTGCAGCATTCCTCCATGTTGGTGAGTACCAGCTCCAGTATGTTTGAAGGGTGTTTGTGTTAACAAAGTCCAGGAAATCTGTCTACAGTTTAGTGGTACTATAGGATGTTCTTCATTCCACATTGCTGCAGTCCTAACCATTGGGTAGTCCGCTGTCCAATCGGCCCGAATACCAAAGTATATGGCTGACGTCGGTCAAGGCGCATTAGACTGACGTCAGTACGTCAGGGTACTAATGCGCATGACCGACGCCATATCTTCAGTCTTTTTTGCCGCATGGTCCGATGCAGAAGCAGTTCTTGCGAGTGCAGGTTGGCGTTCTGAAATATTTCCGAAGTCGGAGTTTCAGACCGAATCAAAGTTGGCTAAGTACCCCGTTGGGGAGTATTTTGGTTTTTTCTTGCCTCAGTATTTAACCGGATGTCAGAAAAAGTGAATAACTGTATTTCTTGTGGGAAACAGATACCTCATAGGGATTACCATACTCTGTGTATACCTTGTTTAGGGCCTGAGCACGACGTTGTTGGTTGCCGCTCTTGTGCTAGATTTAATAAACGCACTATTAAGAGAAGGTTAGACTGTGCCAGGTTAGTGTTTGGGAAGCGTTGCAATTATAAAATGCCGTCGGATGCTCCGACGCCCGCTTCGTCCAAAAAGCGCAAGGACAAAACAGCGAAGCCTAGGGTTGATGAACCGCTAGTCCCGGACGCCGGTTCTTTAGAAGGCTCAGTGGAGCCAGAGGTTTTGCCAGGAGTTTCTTTGGAGTCTCAGGCAGAGACTTTACTGTTACAGGATGTGCCTTCTCAGGAGGTAGGCCAGGCTGAGGGGGCTTCTCAGGTTACTGTTCTTCCCTCTCTTCCTAAGGTAGTTAGAGCCTCTCCTTCTGTTTCCAAAGCTTCTTTGAGAGGTAGGCCAAGTTTAGCTTCAGTGGGGGCTTCTCCTACCACTTCAGGCTCTGTGCCTAAGAAACATATGCTTAAAATGGCAGAAGATTTGATTACTATGATTAGAGGTTCTATGCCCCCCCCTGATAAGAGGCCTAGGGTGGAACCTGAGTTTGATAGTTTTGAACAGTGTTCAGAGGCTTCTGAGTCTTCTGCGGAAGATTTGCAGGAGTACCCTCCTTATTCTGATTCTGATGTGGATGATTCCACTCCTACAGCTTCTCCTCTTGAGGATTTCTCATTTTCAGAGACTCTGCATTCCATGAGGGAGCACTTTAAATGGGAAGGCCAGGATTACTCTGATTCCAGGAAAAGGCTTAGGGAATTCTTGTTTTTACCCCAGCATAGGCCCTTAGCTATACCTCCTGTGTTGAATGTGGTGGAAGATGTTTTTGCAGAGGCTCCCCTGAACCCTGATTCTTTGCCTCCTGCTCCTGTTAAACCTGATAGGTACTATAGGGTGCCTGAAGCTCATAAGTATCTTTTTAAGACTCCTAGGGCAGACCCGGATTCTGTTTCTCAGGGACCTAAAGGTGTTAAGGCCTCTGTGGTTAAAAACCCTGTTCCCACTGATAAAGAGGCAAGGGCTTTGGATAGATGGGGAAAGAAAGTGTATACTTCTTCCACTTTAGCCATGAGGGCGTTGAATTGTCAGTTTCACATGCTAAAATATCAAAATTATCTCCTTTCACAACTGAAATCTAAGGTGGATGCTTTGGCGGAAGGTATTGAGTGTAAAGAGTTGCTGGATTTAGTTCATGTGTCTGAACAAGTGGGTAAGCATTCTTTGCAATGTGGTTTTGATGCTGTACAGGCCTCCTCGAGGGTGGCTGCCACTAGTTCTGTTCTTCGCAGGCATGCCTGGTTGAGGGATCAGAATTTAGCTGAGCATGTTAAGACAAGGATTTTGGATGCTCCTTTACAGTCTGATGTGTTGTTTGGTTCGCCTGTGGAAGCAGTTTTAAAGAAAATGGAGGACAAAGCTAAGTCTATGCAAACTGTTAAAGATTTTTTGCAGGTGCAGCCACCGAAGTTTAGTAGAAATTGGCCTACTAAGGGATGGACATATCCTGTTTATGATTCCCAGTCTAGGGGTAGGTCTAGACGTGGTAGGGGCAGAGCTCAAGGTTCTTTTAGGCCTAGAACAGGGAGTTCACCTGCTCCAACTTCTGGTGAGGGCAGGGGTCAGTCCTTTCGTAAACAGACCCAATGACCTGCCTTTTCAGCTGCCAGTAGATTCTCGTCTGGCAGCTCCTTTGGGAGGAAGACTGTCTCTTTTCAAAGAAAATTGGGATTTAATTACTCAAGACAGATGGGTGTTGGATATCATTCACCACGGTTACAGGTTTTATTTCCATACATTACCCACTTTCAAAGGCATGCCAGACGTTCCTCCTCCACAAAGGAAAGAGGCTCACAAGCAAATTTCTCTGTTGCTCCAAATAGGGGCCATTCAGCCAGTCCCTGTATCAGAAAGGGGCCTAGGATTTTATTCTCGCCTGTTCCTAGTGCCAAAGAAGGGGAACACGTGGAGACCAATTTTGGATTTATCTATCCTCAACACTTATCTGGACATTCCCAAGTTCAAGATGTTGACGTTACAACAGCTTTTACCTCTGCTGGGCAAAGATCACTGGATGGTAACTTTAGATCTCAAGGAAGCTTACCTTCATGTGCCTATAAGACCAAGTTGCAGGAAGTATCTGCATTTTCGAGCTGGAAATTCTCATTATCAGTTCTCTGCATTGCCCTTTGGCTTATCTACTGCGCCCAGAGTATTCACAAAGGTTCTGGCTCCAGTGATAGCTTACTTCAGGCTAAAAGGAATTCAAATCTATCCTTACTTGGACGACTGCCTGATTCTGGCTCAAGAAAAGGAAGACCTTCTACAGCATCTGGAATATGTTATAGCAGTGCTAAGATGCCTAGGGTATTCTGTGAACGAAATAAAGTCCAGTCTAGTACCCTCTCAAGACATGTGCTTTCTGGGTGTGAGACTGAATACAGCAGCCCAGATGGCCTTTTAACCCCGGACAAACAAAAGAGTCTATCCCTTTACTTCCATCAACTATCTCATCAGTCCGTGCTGACTGCAAGGACAGTCCTTCAAGCATTAGGGTTCATGGCATCTTGTATTCTGGTGCTTCCCAATGCCAAACTGCATATGAGGAAGCTGCAATGGTATCTCAAAATGTATGGACACAGCACTGCCAGGATTTGGACACTGTCATTCAAATAATACCTTGCCTTCAAAAAGAATTTTTGTGGTGGGCTCAGGAATGTCACCTAAACAAGGGACTCTCTGTGACCCGGCCAGAGGCGAGTCAGATTTTAACGACAGATGCCTCGGACATTGCTTGGCGAGCTCATCTGAATGGAAAGTGGATACAAGACAAGTGGCCTGCCAGACTACAGCATCTACATATCAACATGAAGGAGATGTTAGCAGTCCAGTTTGCATTAATGGCTTTGAAGGAGTTACTTCTTCCAGGGCAGGTGTTGATTCTAACAGACAACACAACTGTCATGTGGTACATCAACAAACAAGGGGGAACACATTCTTATCCTCTATGCAGGCAAGCAATGATTTTATGGGAGACTGCGCTCAGCCTGCAACTAACTCTTCAGGCAAGGTTTCTGCCGGGAGCACAGAACTCCTTAGCAGATGTGTTAAGCAGACAAATCATGGATCCCCACGAGTGGAAACTGGATCTTCATGTATTTCAGAAATTGACAGTGTCATGGGGAACTCCAGACATAGATCTGTTCGCTTCTCCACTAAACCACCAGCTGCCAAAGTTTTGCACAAAGGGGTTTCATCACACAGCTTGGAAAGTGGATGCTCTGTCTTTCAGTTGGAAAAATCTTCATGTGTATGCCTTTCCACCTCTGCCTCTTCTTCCAAAGGTGCTCTTAAAGGTCAGACAAGACAAGCCAAGGATGATTTTGATAGCTCCAGATTGGCCTCGGCAACACTGGTATCCACTACTAAGGAGTCTGGTAAGGAAGCCTCCATGGCCTTTACCTTTGATTCCACATCTGTTGTCTCAGAAGGACGGTCATCTGCTCAATGTCAAGCTTCACTCTCTCCATCTAACAGCCTGGCATATTCTATGTTGACACACAGCAGGTCTCAACTTCCTCAACAAGTTTTAAATGTGATTATGGAAGCTAGAAGACCTAGTACAAGGAAAGTGTACACAGCAAAATGGAAGAGATTTTTATTTTGGAGTACAGCAAAGAATTTGGAGATTTCGGAGCCTAATTTGAGTGTGGCTCTTCAATATCTTACTGAGTTATTGGACAAAGGGTTGTCTTTCTCTTCCATTAAGATTCATGCTGCAGCAATTTCAGCTCACTATGATTGTGACCCACCATTGTTTTCGCATCCTTTGTTCAAGCAGTTTCTTAGAGGGGCAAAGAATATAAGACCCCCACGTAGAGATCCTACTCCTGCTTGGGATCTCAATTTTGTGTTGGAAAAACTTACTCTACAACCTTTTGAGCCTGCGGCTACTGCTGAATTGAAATACTTGTCATGGAAGACTGCTTTTCTGTTGGCTATTACTTCTGCAAGAAGGGTGTCTGAGTTGCAGGCCCTTATGGCAGTAGAGCCCTTTTTGATTTTCCATAAGGATATGGTATCATTACGAACTAATCCTTCCTTTATGCCCAAGGTGGTTTCTAGTGTGGCTTTAAACCAAACTATTCATTTGCCTACTTTCTATGCAGATCCCCAAAATAAAGGGGAAAAGATTTTGCACACTTTAGATGTACATAGGCAGTTGCGTTATTATTTAAGCAGGACTAAGGATTTCAGGCAGTCTCAGCAGTTGTTTGTTTCTTTTGCTTTGAGTTCTCAGGGCAAGCCTGTGTCTAAGCAAACTATTTCTAAGTGGATTGGGTTTTGCATTTCTTTTTGTTATTCCCATCATGGCAAGGAGATTCCAGCTGGGATTAGGCCTCATTCCACTAGGGCTACTGCCACTTCAACAGCATTTTTAAGGGGTGGCAACTAAGGATATTTTAGAGGCAGCTACTTGGAGTTCAGTGCATACTTTCTCTAAGCATTACCACCTTCCTCTCTACTCTAAATCTAGGGCTGGTTTTGCCACAGCCATTTTGCAAGGCATGTTGGCAGCTCCTGCTTCTTTATGATTTGCCAGCCTCCCTTACCTCTGCTTTGGGATTCTACCCAATGGTTAGGACTGCAGCAATGTGGAATGAAGAACATAGTACAGTTTTGTACCTACCATAAATGTAGATGTTCGAGGATCCACATTGCTGCAGTCCAATTTACCCTCCCGCCTTCCCCTCTGTGTTTAGGGGTGGTGGTGTGAGTTGCTGTATATTATTGTACATCTGTATATATATATATATATATATATATATATATATATATATTGTATATAAGTTTGGTGCAGGGCTTTTGGTGTTTTGGTTTGGGCCTTGTCTTTTTAGGGTCTTCTGACATCTGGGGCAAGAAAAGACTGAAGATATGGCGTCGGTCATGCGCATTAGTACCCTGACGTACTGACGTCAGTCTAATGCGCCTTGACCGACGTCAGCCATATACTTTGGTATTCGGGCCGACTGGACAGCGGACTACCCAATGGTTAGGACTGCAGCAATGTGGATCCTCGAACATCTACATTTATGGTAGGTACAAAACTGTACTTTTCCCAGTCTGTAGAGAGGTAGTTAATCTCCAATGAATAGGGTAATTGGCATGATGGTGAGTGCCTCCAACAGGTCTGGGTATGAGTTTTGGGACTCTTTGAGCATTGATGGTGACCTGTAGCTTACTAGGATATGGTAAAGGACTTTATCTGTGGTGATTTATATGTAGATGAGCTCTAGGGCATCATCCTGTTTAACAAACTGGGGTATATTTTTTGCTAAAGTAGATCAAGATACCTCTACCATTATGCCCTGTCTTTGTGGCTAATGGTCTAAATTTGTGGATGACACTGAACCTTTGCACTGATAGAGTAAACCATGTCTTGGTAACAGCACAGATGTCTGTATTCCCAAGAGTGAGGAGAGCTTATAAGATGTAGAGTTTCTTGATCTGATGCAGTCAGTTTTCATTCTGCCGTTTATGTGTTCATATCTGATCCTCAGATCAAACTCTGCCATTAAAGCTTGTGGCACCTTCAAACTCTCAAGCTTCTTCCATACCCATGATGCCTCTCCCTAAGTTACCTCCGGTCTCATTTGCTGCTTTGCGTACAAGACCTGCTGACCATTTCTGTTCAGCTTACTAACAGATAACTGTTAATTTTATGTACTTCATAGCCTTAATTTTGAATTTTATAGCTTTGTTTTCATCCCTACACTTAATGATTTTCCCCTTGACTAAACTGTTTAAAGGTTTTTCTTCCTTTCTCTTTCTCCTTTTTTTCTTTATTTTTCATACAGCTATATTCTGGATTACTATCACTAGTATTCCTTTTCTCCCTTATACTTAGTGTAGTCTACTTTATTGCCATCATTGGTATTTCATATTTGCCTCCTCCCCTTTTTTGCTTTAAAAAAAAATCTGTATCTTGTATTCTTTTTCTCTGTGAGCTTCAATTTTCCTTAGTTATGGCAGAGTGTTTAAGCGTACGCACAAAATTCCCCTATCCAATCCCCACACCTTCTGTGTTTATTGTCTCAGTCCTTTTCATCCTCGGGAGGACTGTGTGATCTGCCATGGGTTTAATCCCAGGACTCTTGTTGAGAGGAAAAATAAATTCTTAAGGGGCTTCTTCATTCCATCTTCCTTCAGTGAGGCCTTGTCTGGAGCTGCTTCCCTGAAATCAAAGAAATCAAAGTCTCCTTCTCCGGGTCCTTTCACTTCAGTGAAAGCTTCAGAGAAGTCAAGGAAGAGACTTCATTTGGATCTCATCTCCTCATCAGATCCTAAGAAGAAGTTATCTGATATTTTGGATCAGACCTGAACCTCTGATCCAACACAAAAAGATAAGATTTATCAGAGCTGATCTCATCATCGGATCTGAAACAAAGTATTGTTAAATCTGACCCTTTAGGATCCATTGGAAAGTCAGGTGGTTCCTAAAACTTGGCATTCACCTTCAGTGGACCCTTTACTCTCCAGAGTTCCTTCAGTTTTTTTGGAGCGTCCAAAGTCACCCTATGCTATGTCCGCTCACTCTTCCAGGAGTTTACAGAAGATGATGCAGAAAGGGTGGTGAGAAGGATTCTGTTGGCAGAGTGGAATAAGTGTTTTATTGGCTCCTACCCTTTTGGGTCAGGAGGTCATCTCATCCATTATACCCCCCCTTTATAATTTCTCCTCTGACTCCTGCTTCAGTCTGAGCCATTGGATCCGATTTATCCATCTCTGTCTGTTTCAGATCTGTGGATACCCTTATCATTGGATCTGAGATTTGATTTGAGTACTTTGGGTCAGTCAGATCCTGAGGGCTCTCTGAGCTGGGGCTTCCATGTCAGAGCAGAGGTGTTGGGTTGACTCAGATTTTGTCAGAGCTGTCTCTTGGACACTTAGCACGGGTTAGCTGAGCTCTGGCCTCTGCCTCAAGTAGATGGTCTTCGGAGCAGGGAGAGATGTCGATCCAAAAGTGTGGCTTTTTGGATCCGAGATCCTTTCCCTCTTGAGGAAGATCTGCCTTTGAGTAGAAGTTCAGATGGTTCTATTCCCCTCAGATCCTTTGTCTACAGCCTTGACATGTCTGTGCCTGGAGTGTCCTCTTCCACTTCCACAGGGACAGCCAGTACTGATGCCCCAAGCTTCCCAACAGGGAATTCCTTCTTCTGATACATCCGACCATCCGACTGAGGAGATTCTATAGAAGAGGATGTGTAAGAGGAAGCACTTGGACTTCCCAGAGGAGTCTCTCACTGAAGATGCAGACTTCGATGAAGGTGAATGGTCGCCACTGTCCATTCCTGAAGATATCTCATTTGGAGACATCCTTGAAATTTTAAAACAGAGAGGTGGCTGGAAGTCCATCACCCCTTTGTCTGAGGAGTCTGTATTCCTGGAGGCATTTTGGTACTAGCCTGTTTACCTCCTGGGTGACTCCACCCTTCAGTGAGCGTATTGAGTTGATCTTTCGGCGGGCGTGAAAGGATCCCAGCACGATTGAACCAATACCTAGGAAACTGGATAAGATTATGGTACCACCTGAGGACAAACAGTTTTGGAGAAAGGGAGATCCTGTTTATGCCTTGGTTGTAGCGGTGACCACTAAGAATGAACTTGCCAAGGAGAGTTCCACTGTCCAACTCCCTAACAAGGAGTCATGGGTAATGGACAGACTTGGGAAGCATGTCAAGGATTCATTGACCTTTTCTTTAAGGTCACTGAATTATTTGACACGTTTTGCAAGACTACAGAGGGATTTGATAAAGGAGCTCTTAAATACCCTCACAGGATCCATTTCTGAAGAAGTACAGTCTTCTGTGACATCTGAGATGGCCACCCTTCAATCCATTTCTAATTCTTCAATGAGGCGCATTTTGCATATAACCAAGGGAACCTCAAGGGCAGCAGGTTCTGACATTTCCATGATGAGGCAATCCTGGATGCTATGTGAGAGCCCTTCAAGTCTTCATTAATGCTTCCTTTGCTGGCACTTCCTTATTTGGCCTCAGGTGAAGGCCATATTATCCAGATGTGAGAGGGATGGAAAGACCCTGTCTGCCATGGGCATACATTTTTTGACCACCCCCCCCCTTCAAAGATCCTGTTCTAGAAGTCTGGAATGGTTGACAGATGTGGTACAGTAAATCACAGGGATCTTTCCTTGGAGAAAGTTCCACCAGGGGTAGAGGGGAGAATTCCAGGGGAAGATGCCACCCTCATGGCAGAGGTGGGTCGCAAACTCAAGGATCTAGAGATTCTTTCTTTGACAGATCCTTCCAGTGCTCCTGAAAGGAGGCCCGATTGCCCTCCTCTGGAGGCAGTTGGGGGTCGACTATCCCTGACCAGATTGCCTGGCTAGAAATAACAGATAACCTGGGTGCAGAAGATAATCTGCAGAGGTTATAATACATTTTTCCCTTCCTCTACTGTTTTAAAAAAAAATCTTCTATGTTTCACCCGGTCAGATGGAACAAGCAGAAATTCAAATTTGAAAGCTGCTAGAATAGAGAGTCATCCAACAGGTCCCACCAGATCAGTTAGAGTCCAGTATTTACTCAAGATTCTTTTTAGTGCTAAAGAAAACAGGGACTGGAGACTAATTTTTGATCTTAGCAACTTGAACAAGTTAGTTCGACACACCAAGTTCCAGAGAGTCACTGTTTAGTTCATTCTTCCCTTTCTGGGAAAGAACAACTGGATGTACTCAATAGACCTTCAGGATGCGCATTATCACATAAAGATGAACAGGTGATCTAGAAGGTTCTTGCACTTCTGGCAAGGAGCCAGTCATTACCAGTTCAGAGTTCTGCCCTTTGGTCTCACTACAGCCCCCAGGGTGTTCAAATGTATGGCAGTAGTAGCAGCTCACTTGAGGCTGCAGGGATTTCGGGTGTTTCCATGCCTAAATGACTAGCTCATCACTGACCCAACCAAGCATCACTTAATTCAGGCAAGATAGCAGGTTCTCCATACATGTTCTTATCTGGGGATAACTATAAACTACAAAAAGTTTCAACTAGAACCAGATCATAATTTGGATTTAATGGCAGCACTGCTCAACACAAAATCAATGATGGCTTCACTGCCTCTTTCAAGTGTTCAGGCTGTAAGATCGCAGGTCAGGAGAATAATCTGCTGTAATAAGATTTCAGCCCACTTGGTCCTTCAACCATTAGGATCAATGTCAGTGGCAGTTACTTTAGTTTGATATCAGATGATGATTTTACAGTGGATGCTATCAATACAATGGTCGATACTTTATCGACCGATGTCATCTCCACTTCAAATCACCCATGTATATGCAAGACAGATATCCAATGGTGGATTCAGTCAGACCAACATCTGCAAGGCCATCCGTTGATTCCCCCTCAACCCAAGGCCATAGTGATCATGGATGCTTCCCATTTGGGATGGGGAATATTTTCTGGAGAAAATGGTCCAAGACACCTGATCCATGAGGAGGCCAAATTGCATTTCAATGTTCTAGAGATGAGAGCGGTCCTTCTAGTGTTGCAGGCCCTTTACAATGCTCTGCCTTTAGTGATAATTGCTGTTCAGATGGACAGTCTGTCAGTGGTTTGGTACATCAGCAAACCAGGTCATATCCCTTATGTCAAGAAGCCCTCAGAGTGTGGCAAAGGACAATATCATCCAACCACTTTCTGATATCAAGGCACATCCTGGGGAGGTCTGTTGTGATAGCAGACAAGCTGAACAGGTGCATTCTTCTACCTCTCAAATGGTCCCACAACAGAAACATATTGGGCATGATTTTCCATCGGGGGGGGGCAGCCTTGCTGTGATCTTTTTGCTTCCCCCCAAAACAACCAATGCAGCAACTTTTTTGCCCTAATCCCCTCACAGGAGGAGTCCCCAAGAGAGTCTCTTCACAATTGGCCATCCGGTCTTCTTTATGCTTATCCTCCCATTCCACTAATTCCAAAACTTATTACAGAAAGCTGCCAGGTTGAAGACTGAAGTCATCATCCTCATTGCACCTTACTGGCTTCAATAGATTTGGTTTACCTTTGTTTGGTCTCATTTAATTCATCAACCTTGGTTTCTGGATCCAACTCCAGACCTACTGTCTCACCTGCCAGAAATGACTCATTCAGACATATCAGATCTCAAGCTAATGAGCTGGTTTCTCCAATTTCATTAATGGCTAGGCAACCAATGTTCTCTTCACCTGTCTGACAGATTCTTTTATCTTTCCGTAAGCCATCAACATGAAAACTCTACTCCAGCAAGTGTAAAAGATTTGTTTACTGGGCTCAATAAAACAATATTGATATTATTTGCACCCATTCATGAAATCCTTGATTTTTTAGCAGAAGCAGATCTCTTTAAACAAGAATGCAGTTCCTCAATGATTAAAGTTCAGTTAGCAGCAATTTCAAACTTTCACACTGGATTTGAAGGTTTACTCTGTTGCTTCTCATAAGCTCTGCAAAGCCTTTTTGCAAGGTACTCTACTACTAAAACTCCTTTTAAAGACCCTACTCCTCTGTGGACCTGAATCTGATACTGCAGGCTCTTACCCAACCCCCTTTTTGAACCATTAGCTGTGTGTGACCTTAAATATCTGTCTTGGAAACCTGTTTTTCTGTTGGCCATTACTTCAGCCAGAAGTGTCTTGAGATTCAAGCTTTGTCCTCAAAACCTCCATACTTGACTTTGAGGATAGGGTAACACACTGAACCAATACATAATTTTTTCTTAAGATGGTGTCAGAATCTACTGTCACTCAGTCCATCAATTTGCGCGTATTTCCTAATTTTTCTATCTAGAGTGAATATTTTTTACATTTGTTAGACATTCACAGACAATCATGGTTTTATCTGCACAGAACAAAACATTTTCAGGAAAACTAATTGTTTCATTTGCAGAAGTGAACTTGGGAAAAAACAATTGCCATAGTGACCTTAGCCAGGTGGCACACTGAATGTATTTCATTTATTTATAATAAATTGGGCATTAGTTTATCAAAACCATTATGGGCCCATTCTATTCATAAACCTTTCAGTCTAAAATTTCCATGGTTGCTATTTGTACAGCAGCAATTTGGGCTACTCCCCATACCCTTGTTACTCATTACAAATTGGATCTGGTCTCCAGAGGTAGAGCATCATTTGGTTCAGTGGTGCTCAGGAGTATCCCTTCCTTGAGTCCATCCAGGATCCTGGGTAGCTGGGGACTCTATCCCATCAGTTGAGGATAGAATGAAAATTGACAACAGATAAAGAAATTGTGTACTCATCATAACATTCGCTCTGTGTTGTCCATTTTCATTCTTCCTCAACTTGCCACTCATCAGCCCCCATCCTTGGAAACCCCCGGAAGAATAAGTGGTTAGAGGACATCACTATCTCTTGCAATGAACTCCAGATATAGTCTCTTTCCTTTCTTTCTGTAATTTTCCCTTCTTTTAAGACAGCAAACAAGATTTGAGGTAACTTGGGGAGAGGCATTATGGGTAGGGAAGAAACTTGAGAGGTTAAAGGTGCCATGAGCTTTGAAAATGGCCAAGTTGGATCTCCAAACCCATCATTTGAGGAAGATTGAAAATGAACAACACAGATCAAATGTATGGTGAGTATATAACTTCTTTTTAAGGCTCCTAGAATTAAGCAGTATCACCTTTAGGTTTCTTTAAATGTTATTTGCTAAGTTGGTATTTTTGTCAATTAGGCAATGCCTAAAAAAAGGCTCTAAAGCAGTAGATAAAGTTTTAGTGAATATCCTAATGTCTCAGCCCTCCTGTCCATCTTCTACTTCTCTCTGCTTTTATTCTTTCTCTCTTGACTCATCCCAAACATCCCTTACTAAAACATTGCTTCTCTCAATTAACATCGTTAATAATTGTAATGAACTGATGTATGGATTTTATAACTTGTTTCTTTATGAAAAGAATGCAGTGTTAGCATTATAAATGTGTAAGGAATTATAAAATGTGTAAATTGTGTAGTCTCTGTTGTAAGTTATATACAGTATCCTGCAGTCTGTATTATCACTGTTTGGGCTGTGGTTGAAATGCCTTCTCCAGATCCCATCACTATTCCTGGTTAACAAAAAATTAACTTATCATTTATTTATAGCACGTGCTGTGGTTTCTTGTGATCAGCTGGCCAAATTAACAGATTAGGCAGTCTGTACTGCTTGAATCCAAGAAAACAAAGAGGTATCATGTCCTCTATTTGTGAATGACTTCTTTTAATAGATTGTAGAGAGTGCAACTATGAGCTATTAAAGTTTTTTTTTTTTTTTTGGATGGCATATGGCTTTGATGAATATGTGAAAGCAAAAAATTATGTATCATTGGATGCTCAGTGTGATGAAAAAATGTAATGTAAAAGAACAGCAGGTAGAGGATAAAGGGCAGTGATGCAATATAAACTTGATGAGAACAAAATCTATAAGGGGTACTGTGAAAGAATAAAGCAAATGCCAAAAATAAAGTAAGAACTTTGGAAAACTTCATGCTTTAAATAAGATTTTGTCATACGTCTTTCATATGACTGAGTGGCAACAGAAAGTGCTGGATCAGGCTGCAGAGCATTTCATACCTTGTTGTTAGCTGATATGTAAAAAAAAAAATCAAAGGATGACAATAGTATATATCCAGCAGTTTTACAATTATGTTACCCTACTCTATTTTCCCCTATACATTATACACACACAGGTATATAAACGTTTAGAGGAACTAGACACATATCTTTTGACATACTGTGAGCCAAATATAGTTCTGAACAAAAATTAAAATAAACTCAAATAGCTACATAAAAATATATATTGATCAGCATCTCTGTGATAGTTAAAAAACTGAAAGGTAAACTTACACTGAAAGATGCAAATCTCATAATGGACCCAATGTTATTTCAAGGTGGTGAACTGTATACAAAAATGGTTCACAAATTCTATAAAATGCAGAAAAATGCTGGCAAATATAGGTTCTATAATATAGAAATAACATTTACACACTTTGTGGTTGGCTCTGGTGTATTTATGGTTGAGGGATAGCAAATCCTGTAACATGGCAATATTGCTACATTAGGAATGGTACAAACATAGTTTACAAGTCATTCAGAAATGTGAACTACAAGGAATTGCTATTAATGAAGTAGAGATCGAAACTGGTAATGTTAAAAAAAAAAAAAAAAAAAAAAACTGGAGAAAAAGCCAGTTATTATATGTGAACAAAATAAATGAAAAAGGTAGTAATACTTGCTAAAATAGTCACACTTACTGGTAATCCTATCTTACTTATGGAAATGGTTTAATAATGTCTAGATGTGTAAACAAGTATAAAACGTACTGAACAAAAAATATGTTGCATTAACCATGGAAATAACATTATTAGTGGTTAGAATGTCTTACTTTCAGAAATGCACTATTTTATAAAATGACACAGTATGTAAACAGAAGCCAAGGCAGTTTGAAATGAGTACATTCATGTAGTTTCTGAAATCAAAGGAGAAGTTGGGTTAATAGATATTTTTTGTGCTCCCTATGCAGGTAACTGACAGAGGTAGAGGCAGTTTCTCATTCATTTCACGTGTAGAGGGGACCACTGTTGGAAAACGTCAGAGTTTAAAACCATGCTGATGATATTAATTTTAAATGTTTTGACTTAGAAATGGGGGTCTATTCATGCTACAGAATTCAAAGTACAAGAGATGGCGATACTAGGACTATGAGAAAAGTGGATAGTCAGCAGAGTAGAGGACAGTCAACAGGTTGTACAGCATCAATGTAGAAATGAGATGCAGCTGAATGTAAGTTCTTAAATGGACAATGTGAAATGTTTGCATTTTGTGGCAGGCCGCAAAGCACTTATGGCTGAAGTCTTTATTCTGTAATTCAAATTAATTTATTAAAGTTTCTGTTGTTTTAAGTTGTAAATTATGAAAACAGTTCTGCCAACCAATATTTTTTCGTCTATTTAAACATGTTATCTTTAATAGATCCTTCTGTTAGGTGTTTTGTTGTGCAAGATGGATAGCTTATACTAGGACAGGTTTTAATGTCTTTTCTTATCTGTAAAACTTATACAATTTTTTGAGTATGCTATATAGTATAAATCAGTAGGATTTAATAAAATCTTACTGGCTCACACTGTCTGTGTGTGTGTGTGTGTGTGTGTGTGTATATATATATATATATATATATATATATATATATATATATAAATTGAAATTAATTACTGAATGTTATCTATATTTGATCACTTATTTCAAGTGTATTTTCTAATAGTTTCAATTTCCGGTCACCATCTAATGTACTTTCTGTGTTTTATCTGTCCAATGTATAATTTTTAATATGGCTAGGTGAATATGTTTCTATATACTGTATTTTTATTCCACCTTTATCACATACTCTAATATGATGTTTGCATGCAGTTCCTAACTGTCTGGCAAAACCTTCCATAAAGAAGAACAACAGAAAGAGCTAAATACATGTGCTGTGTCACAGAGCAAAGAAGACTATAGGACTGTGTCACAGAAGCCCCCTTTATTGCAAGAAGAGTCACCAGCAAATCAAATTCATCAGAGCCTTGAGAACTGTGTCACAGCAACTGAAGCTGGGAAACTAGTAGAATTTTGTAGAGATTCCAATGATTCATTCATGTGGTGAAGTCAAGTCTTTTCTTTTAACCTTTGGGCAGTAAATATTTGTTTTTATATAAAAGAAGTGATAGTGTCAGCTGCTTAGTTTGCACAATTGTAATAGGAAATTAGACTTTGGAGTTATTTACCTGCTTTTCCTGAGTGAAACTGAGGAACAGTCATTCTGTGCAAAGAGCTGGTAGTTTTATTTTGCCTGTTTAGTGGCCTGTGGTGCCAGTCAGCAACTGTGGTCAAGTAACTCACCTGCCACCTTACAGTCACAGAAAGCATGCAAGGTTTTTGTTTAAAGAAAATTTACCCCATGAAGATGTCCTGCAGGGAAGCCAGTGTCTGAAAATGACTACCATGGAGCAGTTGTTGCAGCCAATAACTACTGCTGCTGAAGGCATGGTAGCAGCAGCTAAGTTTGTGACTCCAGTCAAACTTGCAGCACAAAAGCATGTCATGGAAGCATATCTGTTAAATGTTGCAAAGTATTACCATCCAGGAAAGATGGGACTAAGTAGGATAGATGTAGTACTTGCTGTTCATCTTACAGGGGAGCCCCTCAATGCCTTCATGCACATCAAACTGATTGCATTGAGTATGAAAAGTGAAAAATGTTTATTGGCTACAGCAGGGGTCAGTACCAACACCCAAGAGGTAAGATCACAGTTATCTAAGTTAAAAGCATATTGTAAAGTGTGGTTACATCCTGAAAGATGGAGTAGTAAAGAAAATATGACTGAAATAATTATTGATAGATTTAGCAAGTTGTACTGGCAGTAATTAAAAATTGGATGTCTCAGTCAGATCCGCAGAATGCTGAAAGCTTTGTTAATTTAGCGGAAGGTCCTGTAGCATGCAAAGATATGGTAATGGACTTTGAGTTCTACACAAGCTCAAGTGAGTCATATGGCTTGACCAGTTTTGAGAGGTTTGTTTTTGATGTAAATTGATACCCCCCCAAATATTTTGACCCTTTCTGTGTAGTAGCTGATATAACCCTCTCCTCCTACCACCCAACACTACATCCTGTGAGAGATGCACTTATATAGCCAAACTGGAAGCAAAGCTCTCTTCACCAAAGACTGGCCTAGACAGTCAAGAGGAGAAGGGAAACACTTGCACCGCACCACACTCATCACATAGTCCCTCAAAACCTACACCACCAAAACACACACACAGAAGCACAAAACACACACCTACATTCGCGGAGGCTCTCAGTACAAATCTGCCCAAACAACAGAGACCTGCAAAGCAGAAATGCAAGCAACTTCCACCCCCAACACAACCCAAATTTCACATAGCCCACATACTCAGTGTGCCACTCAACTGCAGCCCATAAGGCATAACGTACCCAACACTCTAGTTATAGGTGACTCTATAGTCAGGCACACTGATGTTCCACTCACCAGGCTAAACAAGGAAAAAGTTACTGTCAGCTGCCTGTCAGGTGCCAGGATCCGCCACATAACGCACGCACTCAGGTCACTCCATAACAAGTACAAATATGACTGTCATTGTCCATGTTGGTGTGAATGACCTGAGACGTACCTCCCTGGACTACATGAAAAGAGACGAGGAGCTCTCTGATCTTGTAGCCCAGGCCAGTATGACCCTAGCCCTGAGTAGCATCCTGCCATCACCCAGAATTACACCACAGTACAAGGACAAAATGATTGACTTTAACAATTGGCTAAGCTTCTGGTGTCATTCTAAGGGAATCCAGTATCTGTCTGCTTGGGATGACATGATCGACAGACCACGTTGCTTTGCTAGAGAAGACCTGCACATGTCGCCCTTGGGATTCTGGATACTGGCAAAGGCTCTTGCCACCCCTATAGTGCCTTTTTTAGGCAAGGTTCAAATGACAAATTCACCACCGTAAGAGGTACAAGCAAGCAAAATCTGAGGGTAATGCTACTCAATGCTAGAAGTCTAAACCTCAAAATGCACTCACTCGAGGCACTCCTTAAAATGGAGAACATTGACATCTGTGCAGTGACAGAGACCTGGTTCAAAGCTCCAGAGAGCACCCTTTCATTACCAGGCTGTAATTCATACCACACCTTTCAGCCACCGAACCCAGACCGAAACACTAAAGGTGGAGGCGTGCCCATATTCATTAAGGATATCCACACCTCCAAGCTAGTTGCTCAGCATAATGCATCCGAGATTATCCAAGTTCAACTAACTCTGGGCAAAACTGCAATCCAGATTGTAGCTTGCTACATACCCCCCACCATGCCCCAGGATTCCCACTCCTCTTTTCTTGATACACTGGAAAATATTAAGGTACAACCCAACACTCTAATAATGGGTGATTTCAACTTCCCTACCATTAACTGGGAAAACTACTTATGTATCAACTCTTTTGCTCAACGGTTCCTGGAAATCATCAATTCCAACGCCTTGGATCAACTTATCCACACCCCCACCAAGGGCAGCAATATCCTAGACCTGGTCATCACCAACATGGGTGACCGGTGTTCCACACCAGAGGTCAGCTCCTCGGTCAGATCCGACCACAAGCTAATCACCCTAGACATTCACATCTTGCTCCCACCCCCCATTAGGAAAACAACCGTAAAAAATTTCTCCAAAGCCAACTTCAAACTTCTTAAGGCAGAAGTGGCAAGCTTCACGACACCCATGCAGATGGACAATAGAGGTACGACTGCTGAATCCTACACAAATGCACTTTATAAGCACTTACACGAGTGCATGGATCATGCTAACCCTAACTAAACCAAGATGCTACCCTCCAAAAAAAGGAAGCCAATCTGGTGGTCTTCTGCCATAAACAAACTCTACAACAGAAGAAAGAAACTGTTGGAAAAAAGAGTAAAATCCCATGATTGGAGAAACTCCCTGGTCAACCTCAGTAAGAAGCTGAGATCTCTCATAAAATCCTCCAAAGCTAGTTATGAAAACAAAATTGCCACTGATTCTAAAGACAACCACAAAGCATTCTACACCTATGTCAAAAATCTCAATGGCAACACTCAGATCTGCTCTGAGTTACAGCACAATGACACTAAATATACAGAACCAACTGATATTGCCAAGTGCTAACTTTACCCCCCTCTCACTCCCTAAAGGGTCCATCTTTATACCGGAAAGTTCCTGTAATCATGGTTGCACAGGTAAAAACCTCACTCCAAAGCCAAGAACACAGCATCCATGGGACCTGACAACATCCCAGTCTGCCTTCTACATGAACTACAGAATGAACTGGCACCCCACCTAAATGTTCAGTCATAACCTCACCTCAGGCTTTGTGCCCATTGAATGGTGCACTGCAACAGTTATCCCACTCCACAAAGGGGGGCCGCAAGAGACCCCGGGAACTACCGCCCCATTAGCCTGACGAGCCTCGTCTGCAAGGCCATGGAACGTATCATCATGGAACTCATAAACAAAGACTTTGGAGATCTCCAAACTCTGGACCCCACACAGTTTGGGTTTGTAAAAGGCAGATCATGTCTCCTAAACCTGATAGACTTCTTTGAAGTAGTCACCAAAGCCATAGATGAGGGTAAGGTGGTTCACACAGCCTATCTAGATCTCGCCAAGGCATTCAACACCCCCCCCCACTCTTGAATTATAGATAAACTCACTAAACTAGGTATAAATCCTTATGTCACAATATGGGTTGCCAACTGGCTTAAAGACAGAACCCACACTGTGAAAGTAGCAGACTCCAAATCAGACTTCAGACCAGTGACAAGTGGAATACCACAGGGTTCAGTCCTGGGTCCTCTCCTGTTTGGTATCTACTTCTCTGAAGTACAGGCTAACACAGAATGTCGTTGGCTAACTAAATTTGCAGATGACTGTAAACTAGGAGCCATAATCGAAACTCCTAACAATGTGGACATTCTACAAAAGGGCCTCACTGAGACAGATGCCTGGTGTCAAAGACATGGTCTCAAGCTCAATGCCAAAAAGTGCATTGTCATCCCCTTTGGTAAAAACTCTGTACCCATGAACTACCACATAGGCGGTAGTCTACTTAACACCGAAAGTGTGATAAGAGACCTTGGGGCACTGGTGGACAGTAGTCTCTCCTTTGATAATCACATCACCACAGTGGTCAGGAAATCCTTCTACATGACACACCTCATCACAAAAGGTTTCTCATCCAGAAAAAAGAGGTAATTGATGTTCATCGTGCATACAGCTGTAGTCATAACAGATGGGTTCTCCTGCCATCAGGCGGGTCCTCGGTTGGCCGAATTCCAAAGTCTAGGTCCGGCGTCGGTTGTCGTCGCTTCTTCCCTGACATCAGTGCGACAGGGGTATAAAGGAACCAGCCGACGCCATTTTCTTCAGTCTTTCTTGCTGCGCGGTGCCCGAAGCAGAAGCAGTTCGCAAGTGCCGGTCGGCCAGCTCCTGAAATTATGAAAATTTTGAAACCGAAGTCTTCTTGAAAGCTAAGTACCCCGTTGGGGAAACTTTTCTTGCCTCAGACCGATGTCAGACAAAGTTAATAATTGTATTTCATGTGGGAAGTAAATACCGCATAAGGATTTCCATTCCCTCTGTATACCTTGTTTAGGCGCAGACCACGACGTCTCGGTCTGTCGTTTTTGTGCTACATTCAACAAACACACCATTAAGCGTCGGGCGGAGTTCACCCAGCATTATTTTGGAAAAACATTTAACTATATTATGTCGTCGGATACTCTGACTCCAGTTTTGTCTAAAAAACGCAAAGATAAGGACCGACACACGGGGTCCGCGGCCTCTACCGACACCACGCCAAAGCCGACTACACGCGGCCCGGTTCTCAGCGAGGCGCCTACGCAGCCCCTGACTACCGACGACACTTCATTGGCGGTGTCTCCTGTGCCCGAGGTCGCAGGCTCCTCGGCCCACACCCCGACTACAGATACCGAAGCCACTCTTGACGTTGAACCTCAAAATGTAGACAGGTCTACCTCCTCTCAAGGTGTCTTCAGACCTTCTTCTTCTTTCTCCATCAAGGCTTTCACTAAGTCTAAAGCAGCCATGCACTCTAAGAGACAAGCTACACAGGGCCCATCTCCAGGCCCCATGCCTAAAAGGCAGATGCTTAAAATGGCTGAGGATTTAATTGCTCTTATCAGGGGTTCTCAACCCCCACCAGACAAAAGGCCCAGAGTGGAGGAAGAATCCCCCTCCTCTGATCAGGGCTCCATTATTTCAGAGCACTCTGATGATCAGGAACATTCTTACTCCCCTTTTGAAGACTCTGATGTGGAGGAGTCCATTCCTTCTGTATCCCCCCCAGAGGATTACTCATTTGGGGAAACTTTGCATACTTTAAGGGAACACTTCCACTGGGAAGGCCAAGATTATTCAGATTCCAAGAAAAGGCTTAGAGAATTTCTCTTACTACCTCAGCACAGGCCTCTGGCTATACCTCCTGTCTTGGACATCCTAGATGATGTTTACTCGGAGGCCTGCCTTTACCCGGACTCTCTGTCTCCAGCTCCAGTTAAGCCTGACAGGTACTACACGGTTCCTGACTCACACCAATTTCTATACAAAAGCCATGCTGCTGACCCAGAAACCATCTCACAGGGCCCCAAGGGAATTAAGGCCTCCACTGCTAAAAATCCATTACCTTCCAAGAGAGATTCCAGATCCTTAGAAAGGTGGGGAAAAAAGGTATATACCTCGGCTACCTTAACCATGAGGGCCTTAAACTGTCAGTTCCATATGCTAAAATACCAACAGTTTTTGTTATCACAATTGAAAAGTAAAATGTCACAACCTGAACAACCAGACTTGAAGGAGTTGCAGGATTTGATGCATAGTGCAGAACAAGTGGGTAAGCATACCTTACAATGTGGTTTTGATGCTCTAGAGGCCTCATGTAGAGCTGCTGTTACAGGATCAGTCTTACGTAGACATGCCTGGCTCAAGGAACAAACCTTGCCTGATCATGTCAAAGCTAAATTACTAGATGCCCCTCTTCAAAAGGATGTATTATTTGGTGCTAATGCTGAGGAGGTATTAAGGAAAATGGAGGAAAAGGCTAAATCAATGCAAACTGTGAAAGATTTTCTACAGGTACAACCCCCGCGTTTCAGTAGAAATTGGCCTTCCAAAAATTGGTCCTTTCCAGCCACGGACAGACCCCAAAGAGGCAGATACAGGCACCCGAGGGGCAGAGGACAATCCCAAGGATCCTTTAGAGGCAGACAATGGCAAGCTCCTACACAAAGAGGTGGTGAGGATAACTCGCAATCGTTCAGAAAGCAAGCCCAATGACTTTCCCCTTTGCATGCCAAGCAAGACTCAAATGGCAGCCCCCTTAGGAGGAAAGCTGGCATTATTTTCAAAGAATTGGCATATTGTCACAAAAGACAAATGGATCCTGGACATTATAAACAGAGGGTACAGATTCCATTTTCACACCCTTCCAAAAATGAGAGGCATGCCAAACCTGCCACACAATCAAAGGGCAGAGGCACAAAGGCAAATTACAGATCCCATAGACATGAAAGCTATTCAAGAGGTACCTACGCACGAACAAGGTCAAGGTTTTTATTCCAGGCTATTCCTGGTACCAAGGAAGGGAAAAGATTGGAGACCTATTTTGGACCTGTCCATCCTAAACACATTTCTACTCGTACCAAAATTCAAGATGCTCACTCTACAGCAACTTCTTCCCATACTGGGCAAGGAGTCTTGGCTGGTAACATTGGACCTCAAGGAGGTATACCTGCATGTCCCAATCAGACAAAATTGCAGAAGTTACCTCAGATTTCTTGCAGGTTCAACCCATTATCAATTCTCTGCATTGCCCTTTGGCTTATCTACTGTGCCCAGAGTATTCACAAAATGCCTGGCATCAGTAATTGCCTACTGCAGACTTCAAGGGATACAAATATACCCTTATTTGGACGACTGCCTGATCCAAGCGGACAGCAAGCACATTCTTCTGAAACATCTGGCTTATGTAAGAATGTTGTTGAGCTCTCTGGGATACACAGTCAACAAAAAGAAATCAAGGCTAATACCCTCTCGGAAGATAATTTTCCTGGGTGCCAACTTGGACACAAACACCCAGATGGCCTACCTCATGCCAGAGAAGCAGGGGCAACTAACTCAATACTTCAGAGCAGTAGCAAATTGCACCAGGCTGACTGCAAGGAAAATCCTGCAGGCTCTGGGATTCATGGCATCTTGCATCTTA
Organism: Protopterus annectens; assembly: GCF_019279795.1. Classification (NCBI taxonomy): domain Eukaryota; kingdom Metazoa; phylum Chordata; order Ceratodontiformes; family Protopteridae; genus Protopterus; species Protopterus annectens. The sequence goes on from NC_056745.1 coordinate 15,104,565, forward strand.
TTAATCCCATGTGCAAAGCTGCATATGAGGAAACCTCAATGGTGCCTGAAAAACATATGGTCTCAACACAGCCACAGTTTGGAAACAATAATACCACTAATTCCATGTCTGCAAAAGGAATTTCTGTGGTGGGCTCAAGCATGCCAAACAAACACAGGTCTTCCATTCAGGAAGCCTCAAGCAAATCAAGTCATCACAACAGATGCCTCGGACTACGCCTGGGGGGGGGGGCGCACATGACAGATCGGTGCATTCAGGGCAAATGGTCCCAAAAAGAAAAGCACCTTCACATCAATCAAAAGGAAATGCTAGCAGTAATAAATGCTATTATAGCTTTCAAGGACCTTCTGCAACCAGGTCAACTATTGATAAGAACGGGCAACACCACAGTTATGTGGTACATAAACAAACAGGGAGGAACACATTCATACCCCCTATGCAGTCTGGCCATGTCACTTTGGAACATGGCCATGGACTTACAAATCGAACTACAAGCACAGTACTTGCCAGGCAAGGAAAACACGCTGGCAGACAACCTAAGCAGAAATATGACAGATCCACACGAATGGAAGTTGCATCCAAAAGTTTTTACAGAAATAATCCAAGCATGGGGAAGGCCAGCCATAGATCTCTTTGCCTCCCACAAAACACACAATTGACAAAATTCTGCTCAAGGATTTTCCATCCAAAGGCCTGGAGAGTGGACGCTCTCTCTTTCAGTTGGACATCAATGACAGTTTATGCCTTCCCACCTCTTCCTCTGCTGCCCAAAGTTCTATTGAAAACCAGAGCAGACAGACCAAAGATGATTCTCATTGCTCCGGACTGGCCAAGACAACACTGGTACCCACTCCTGAGGAGCCTGACACATTCCCCACCATGGACCCTGCCTCTCATGCCTCTTCTTCTGACTCAGCACAGCTTCAAAACTCTTCACAGCCAGCTAAAAACACTCAATCTAGCTGCATGGAAGATTCCTTAGCATCACAACAGACCCTACTCTCCAAGGAGGTGTAGGATGTCATTTTGGAGGCCAGAAGGCCATCAACTAGAAAAGCTTACTCCGCAAAATGGAAACGGTTTTGTGTCTGGAGTGAGAAAAAGGGCCAGGATCCTGGAAAACTGAATTTACCTCAAATACTATAGTATTTAGCTGAGCTGCTAAGCAGTGGACTTTCATTCTCCTCCATCAAAATCCATGCCTCAGCCATTTCTGAAGAATACAACACTGATCCACCCTTATTCTCTCACCCTCTCCTAAGACAGTTCCTCAGAGGGGCTAAGAATCTAAGACCCCCAAGAAAACAACCAATACCTGCTTGGGATCTCAATTTCATTCTGGAAAAACTGACCTTGCCTCCCTTTGAGCCAGCTGCCTCATCAGATTTGCAATATTTGTCCTGGAAAACAGCTTTCCTTCTGGCTATTACCTCAGCTCATAGAGTTTCAGAACTACAAGCTCTCATGGCTGTGCAGCCTTTTATCATCTTCCATCAGGATAGAGTTTCCTTACGAACCAATCCGTCCTTTATGCCTAAAGTGGTATCCAGGGTAGCTTTGAATCAGGCCATACACTTACCTACCTTTTATCCTAATCCTCAAAACAAAGGGGAGAGATTACTACACTCCTTGGACATCCACAGACAACTACGTTATTATCTGGACAGAACAAAGCCTTTCAAAAAATCAGAACAGCTCTTTGTGTCCTATGCTGTAGGAGCTCAAGGAAAGCCAGTTTCGAAACAGACAATCTCAAAATGGATAGCCCACTGCATACACTTTTGCTATTCTTTTCATGGCAAAACTGTACCTACAGGCATCAGATCTCACTCCACAAGGGCCACAGCTACCTCTGCAGCTTTCCTCAGAGGAGTTCCTACCAAAGATATTTTGGAAGCAGCCACTTGGAGTTCTGTGCATACCTTCTCCAAGCACTACCACCTACCATTATACTCCAAAACTAGAGCAGGCTTTGCCACTGCAGTCTTGCAGGGCATCCTGGCTCCTCCTAGTTCCACCTAGTGCCTACCACCCCTTTCTTAGCTTTGGGATTCTACCTATCTGTTATGACTGCAGCTGTATGCACGATGAACATAGTACAGTTTTGTACCTACCATAAATGTAGATGTTCGAGTGCTTATACAGCTGCAGTCCAGGTTTCCCTTCCTCCTTCCCCTCTTGGGACAGGCCTATAGGCTAACACATCCTCATACAACCTGATTGGGGTATTCATTTATGGTGTATTTGCTTGCAACTACTGTATTTTGATTATATTGCACTGCTTTATTACACAAATTTATGTATTGCCTTCCTTCTGGGGGCACCTGACATCTGGGGCAAGAAAAACTGAAGAAAATGGCATCTGCTGGTTCCTTTATACCCCTGTCACACTGACGTCAGGGAAGAAGCGACGACAACCAACGCCGGACCTAGACTTTGGAATTCGGCCGACCGAGGACCCGCCTGATGGCAGGAGAACCCATCTGTTATGACTGCAGCTGTATAAGCACTCGAACATCTACATTTATGGTAGGTATAAAACTGTACTTTTCCCTCTACCCATCACTCATTAGATCCATTATAGAGTACAGTGCCCCTTTGGTATGTACCTCACAAAAATATCTACAACTGGAAAGGCCACAAAAATACCTCACAAAGAGGATTACTGGCCTCAAACAGATGCCTTACGCAGACTGTCTCAAAAAACTCCAGCTTTACTCCATCGCATATTGCCTACTCAGAGGCAATCTCTGCCTAACATACAAAGCTATGTCAAACCCAGAGCTGTTGGACATGCTCCACTTAAAGAAATCTCTCCGAGCTACACACTCTAGGGACCTAATCCTTGTCACCACAATAAACAGGACATGCTGGAGGGATAGATTCCTGTCCCAGAGACTTCCCATACTCTGGAACAGACTACCTATCTATGTCAAACAGAGCTCCTCATTAGCACTCTTCAAGAAAAATCTTGATGATTGGATGAGTAATAGAAAATTCACCCCGGGGATCACTTCTGTGGTTCTGCTTGACAGGGGCACAGGAAAATAATTTTCTTGGGTGGCGAAAGCCAGGGTACCTTTTTGGCTAGGCTTGTATAGGCCCTAGGGCCAGTAGCCTTGTACCTACCTATGAACCTATGTTGAAGGTATTATAGTCCTGTACTGCTAGGGTGCTGCCCATGGCTTTAAATTATGTCTCTTTAACTGCACAGATTCTGTTTTCCATGGTGAGGAGAACTTGCAGAGAGTGATTTTTTTTTGTTTAGATTCCTGGCAATGAAAAGTATCACCTTTAGAAAAAAATGCCAAAAAGGAAACCGAACCAATAAAGCAAATTAATCTACGACCTGGAAGGTAGCACTGGAAACCCAAAAATGAGTAAGGCAAATAAAGGTGCTGGTATTCCTTCTTCCGCTGAAGCAGAAAATAAAAGGCTTCTAATCGAATGAAATTTCTTGTTTTATTAAAACGATCACAATAACAATCTCATCAAGCACTTTCGCTCAGCGTGATGCTGAGCTTTTTCAGCATCTTGAAAAAGCTCAGCATCACGCTGAGCGAAAGCGCTTGATGAGATTGTTATTGTGATCGTTTTAATAAAACAAGAAATTTCATTCGATTAGAAGCCTTTTATTTTCTGCTTCAGCGGAAGAAGGAATACCAGCACCTTTATTTGCCTTACTCATTTTTGGGTTTCCAGTGCTACCTTCCAGTATCACCTTTAGATTATTCTGAGTTGGTGTAGGTATGTTGGATGGTTTATCAGGTTGATAATGCCTAAAAAGGGAATTTGGGGGTGGACAAGGCTTTAGCCAATATTTGAAAGGTGATACAGTTGCATCCCTGGCAAGGCAGCATGGTTTGTCAATCATATCCTTCCAGGCCATTAAACACTCTACCCCCCATTGAATGACCCTAAGCCAATTATTAAAGTCAATTATCTTCTGTTTGTTTTATGGTATCTGTGGAGAAAGTAGAATGCTGCTCAATGCTAGGGACATAATGTGTGGGGGACAAAGTCGGATACTGCCATCATACCACTCTCTATATAATCCAGTGAGGTACATTCAGGCTGTCGTTTAAGAAAACTCTAAAATGCACTTCAGAGCACCTAGATCATTCATGGCATCTGAGGACTTAGTGGACCCCAGACACCCAGCTTAATACAGTTATTTCCACTGCAGGTATTACAGTGTTTCTTGGTCAGTTAGAATGTGCTGAATGGATGCAGGAAACACAAAGCTGAAGAGTAAGATTTAGTTTTTCTTTGATCATAGTTTTCATTTTGGCCATCACTGGATGAAAAGTTTCTTTTAAAGCAAAATCTAAAAGGCACCTGAAAGCATCTAGAACTCCTCATTTCAATACAGTTGTTTCCTCCACAGTTATCAGAGTACAGTCTTGCCTATGGAGGTTATGTTGAACGAATATCTGCAGGAAAAAAAAAACTGAAGAGTAAAACAAACTGTGAGAAAAAAGTAATCTGGATGGTGTGAATAGACCAAGGTGGAAGGCACCGTGAGGGGTGGGACATGGCATAGGGGTGGAGAGGCACCATGTAGCCTTCTCACCCAGCGAGCAATGAAGGTCAGGAATGGCTCCATATTCAAATGAAGGGGGGTACCCAGCAACTGAAAAAGTGTGTTATTTTCCAGAAACATTATGAATACATACACTATGTTAGTAATTTTTTAACAACTTGAACCTGAAGGTGTTTATATACAGGACCCCATTGTATAAAACAAGCATATACCATGCTTGAAAAATTTTGCACTCATAGTTGGTATCTAGCTGGTATCACTGTGGAGATATTTTCATTTATTTGTTGAATTTGCATATAAATCATAATTGTGTAAATATCTCAAAAATGTAACAAAAGTCTCACTAATTCTTGGGGTCTGTCTGCTGTGGTTAGAGAGATATTAATAGTTGGAATAAATGCAGTGACATTTTTTCTTATTGCACAGTCAATATAAAATCACAATGTGTCATTGTCATATAAATATCACCATTATGAGAGAACTGTGTGTTAAACAAGTTTCATGTTTAATTTTCTTTTACAGGTTTTGAGATATCTATATTTGTTTACAGGTATGTTGCAAAACTCCTGATGATACAGACTCAGTTGATGTATGGTTAAGGGTTTCACTTCCTGTGCATAAAGTACAAGGTGCAATCCTGACCTGTGGCCAATGCCTGTGTGGGTTTGCATGTTCTCCCTGTCTCTGTGGGGTTACTTATACTCTCAAAAACATGCTGAAATGTTCCACCTAAACTCACAAAAGAATGGAGTTGTGGTCAGCAATACAGACTTGCCTGTCAGAAAATAGATGTATAGACCAGCCACTCAACTGAGGAACACAGTATTTCCTAGATATAAGAATGTGGATAAAATAATGCTGTGTCAAGTCTAGCCATTTGACATTGTAAAAATTACCTTTAGGTGATTTGGTGATACTGTTTAATGTCACCCAAAACACAGTCTACTCTGACTTATGCCAGGGTCACATGTTAATAGCGGGAGGGGTCTATGAGCCCCATTGGCCACTGTATACCCACCATAAAGCACAGCAACCAGCCAGAATCCAGTTGTCAAGCTTATGTTGGCTGGGATAATTCGGTTGAGAGAATACTGGATGAAAAACCAGTCAACTTGCCAAACATGAAATAAAAATTGTCTACAGTAAGTATAGGTCCACTGACAGGCTGCTGCTTGGAAGTGGATTAGATGACAGTATGGAGGAAGTGGACAGGCTGCTGCTTGGAAGTTGATTAGATGACATTATAGAGGAAGTGGACATCCTGTGTATCTAGTAGACGAGATAAAAGGCAGTACAGCAAAGATGGCTTGCTTGGGATACATAGTCTACGCCTCAGGGGAGGACAGACTAGAAATGATGGTGGAGGTGAGGGAGAGGCTTCACAAAATAATGAAGGATGTCATCAGCCTTAGTGACAAATGGATGGGAATTAGGCTCCAGTGTAAGTATGTAGCATTATTCATAATCTCAGCCTATGCCCCACAGTAGGGTTGTGATACTGTGGAAAAAGTGAACTTGAGCAGTAGTTACAGGACCTGCTAGATAAAGCATGACATGAGTTGGTGTTGATAATGAGGGACTTGAAACACATACCCAGACAGAACAGGACATGACTACCTGGGTCCACATGGGTGGGGCAACTACAGTAAAGGAGAGGCCATTTTAGACTTCTGTCTGTCAAATGGTGTGATGGTGGCTAGCACATGGTTCAGCAAGAGATGGTCACAAGATCACTTGAGTGTCCAACATGCAATTCAGGTAGACTTCTTCCTAGCAAGTAAAGGGCAGTGGGGTAGAATCAGTGATTGCAAAGTCATACTCGGGGAAGCAGTCAGCCCACAGCTTAAACCACTGGTTGCTGCAATCTGCTGCAAGCACTGGTCAGAGAAACCTCTTTTAAGGTTAACCGAGACTAGGCAGAAGACCTGGAAGTTGACTGGAGAGAAATCAGAAAACTTCAAGAAAATACTCAGGAAGAGGAGGAACTAGATGGAGTTGAAGAAAGGCAATGCCTTAAAACAGCATGTTTGAGGACTATAGAACAGATATGAACCAAAGCCTGGTATGGAAATAAGGTACATAAGGCAAGTTGGTGATAAAATGCTGAAGTTCCAAACGTCTTTGACCCTGGGAACTATAGATCCATAAACCTAACCAACCTTATCTGGAAGGCCATGGAGAGAATCTTCATAGACCTTATCAACAAAGACATAGATGATGTTCAAACTCTTGACTTGACCCAGTGTGGCTTTAAGGGTAGATCATATGTATTAAACCTGGTGGACTTCAAGAATGTCACCAACATACCTCTCAACTCCTTAGAGCAAGAAATCTGGACAAAGCCATAAACAAAAGTGGGACACTTTTTTAAATATTGCTCTTACAAACTTAGAAAGTTGATAGAATAACAGGTTTTGCATTAGCATGATTTTTCTGAAGGGTATGAAGTCTGAAACTCAAATGTCTGTCATTATTTTCTAACTTCAGTCTTTAATGATTTGCAGTTTGCCTGAAAAACACAAGTTTATGAAAAACAGATAAAAAATATAAGGTAAAAATGTGGATATTCTGCGAAAATCTGTACAGTTGAGTGGTATGGTCACCCAAAGATGTGGATGAAAGCAAAACAGTACACACAGCCTATTTTGACTTAGCCAAGGCTTTTGACATAATTCTCCACTCAGGCATCATCGGAAAACTCACCCAGCTGGGATCTGAATGGAGAGATAAGTCAAGAAGCAAAGGAGAGTAGTATTGCTGAAAGTGAATTCATCCTCAAGTCTTGGTGAGTACCTTCACAAGGTGGATCCTGATTTTCACAAAATTTCACGAAGACAATACCAACATATAGACTGTATTTTATATAGTGTATATCTTGGACAGAAGTAGGTAGAAAAAAAAGATAGCTGGTGCACAAGACCCAGAATTAAAAAGTGCCCAATCCTGGTAGGCTCACTGGTGCCAAGACTGGAAAACGTGACAGTACAGAATCCTCAGAATATGGAAACATACATACAAAGAGGCTAATCCAGGCCCAGGGGGAAGATGTCCCCCCTTTGTAGAAGGGAGTAGCAGTCCACAAAAGTCACAGGAACTGATAGGCCAAAGAAAGCCATAAAGACGGTAGAGTGGACTATTGAGGATAAGAAAGAAATTATGTGTTGTTACTATTATGCAAAAAAAAAAAAAATGTCCAGGCATGAGATGTACAAAAAGACAAGAGAAATTAGAGGAAAGAAAAATACTTCAAGAAAAACTGTCAGAAGCCTCAAATAAAAATGTGTGTTCATTAATATAGTAGATTTGTGAAAAACATATAGACCAAGAAACTTTGATCTGTTTGGAAAATGAAGCATCTGAGGAAGTCCAAAAATGTAAACAACAAAACCTATAGATTTTTGAAAAGTATAAAAAATATGGACATGGGAAAGAAAAAGAGATTTGATATGGTACAGTATTTATGCAAAGTTGAAAGCCAAATTAATAAATAGAAAAAAGGCAGCCCCAGAGATATTCGAAGAGAAATACAAGGAAAGGCTTCCAGATATGGAAAATTTCACAATAAAAAATATCAAAAAGAGGAAATGTAGAAAAGATTAGTAAAGTAGAAGTTAAGTGAAGTTATGGAATACCTGTGAAGTGAAGGATTTGGTGTTTACATCACAGCATGATGGAATGAGTCCCCCTAAGTAAGAAGAAGCAGGAAGATCAAAAAACATCTGAAGAAGAAATATGGGCATGGGAAAGAAAAAGAGATTTAACATGGTGTAAGTATGCAAAGGAGAAAGCATAATTAACCAGTACAAAAAGAGCAGCACTGAAGATATTTGAAGAGAAATACAGGCAAAGGAATCTGGACCTGGAAAACTTTGCAATACAGAAAATAAGAGGACAAAGAGGAAAAGTAGAAAAGATTAGGAATGGAGAAGTTAAAGAAATAGAAACTGTGCTTATGGTGTACCTGTGAAGTGAAAGATTCAGTATAGAAAATCTAACTCAGAAAGCACCACAGCAGGATAGAGCAATAGACCTCTAAATTAAGGAGAAACCAGTGGAATGGGAAGGAACTGGGTAGTTGCCATATGAAGATATTTTGGAACCTTCCACAGGAAACCAGTATAAACATTCATTTGAAGCTGGACAGCAAAGGAAGCAACAGGAAACTGTGGCAACCCTGACACAATCATGTTGAGTGATAGGCCAGTGAGTTCTTATGTGACAGAGCAATGGATGACACAGGATGAAATTGAAGAGAATGTGCCACAGGAAGATGTTATAGAACTCTGTATAGAATGCCTGCAGGAAGTGGAGAACAAAGACTGTGCCCTTAGTTTAGAAGAAAATGTGCTAACAGAAGAGTTGCTTGATTTAATAGAGATAGACATATTAAGATCAATGGAAGAAATAGACTGCAGAAGGTTAATAAAATCCAAAAAGTCAGAAGTTTGATAAAACAAATGAACACAGTAATAGGACGTGATATAACAGAAATAAACAGGTTATATTACTGTGCAGGTAAATTAATAGATAAAATTCTACCACAAGAATACAGGGTAGTAAGGGAAGGGGAGAAATTGAATACCATCATGGAAGTATCGAATAGAGAAAACTATAAAGCAGTTAAGTCAAGAAGTTTCACTGTTAGAAGAGTATAGAAGAAGGAACAGATCAACAAAAATACTTAGAAAGCTAGACATGATAAAAGCAATGCGCAGTATTATAGCAGATTAGGATCTATCTTGCACTATTACAAATAATAAACTGAAAAACTTAGAAGATGCACAGATAAATATAAAGAAAAAGTGCAAAATAAGCAATTTAGTGATGACCCCCCCCCCAAAAAAAAAAATGTCTATGGAGAATTGGGAAACAAGCAAAAAGAATTGAATGGCCACCAAAAAAAGAAGAAATATATACATTTGGGGAAATATCTGTAAGGATCCTGTGGAACTTAACAAAGATGCTAAATAAATAGAAGAAGTAAAAGAAAAAATAAGTTCAAAGGTACAGGATATGAAATGGAATGAGGTAACAGTTAGAGAGATTGAGATCAAGTTAAGAAAAGCCTACAATTGGAAAACCCCAGGCCCAGATACAGTATCTAACTTCTGGTTAAAAGTATTAACATCTTTGCATGAAGATTTAGCCATGAGTAAGAACTATTTATATGCACACCCTGAACAGACACTAACCTGTTAATAACAGGGAAAAACAATGCTCCTACTTAAGAGTAAGACTGCAAGTTATTCTAAAAATTATAGACCAATAACTTGCCTTCCGATGACGTATAAACTATATATTGGAATTGATGCCGACAGAGTTTATAGTCATTTAGAAGAAAATTCAATTATGGTAATAGAACAAAAGGGTAATAAAAGAAAGTCATATGGAACAAAGAATCATCTGTTGCTAAATAAAGTCATAATGGAGACCTGAAAAAGTGGAAGAATCTAAGTCTGGCATAGATTGACTTCAAAAAAAATGATAGTATCCCACATTCATGAATAAAAGAGTGTTTAAAATATATAAGATACACCCTGCACTGAACAACTACATTACAGTGACCGTGAAACAGTGGCAAACCACTTTGCAGTTAAACTATGATAAAGGACAAATTATTATTCCAGGGGTAGAAACTTCAGTGACTCCCTTTTACCACTGCTATTCTGTTGTGCCCTTAACCCTTTAAGCTGTCTACTTAACAGATTAAGCCATGACCATAATTTGGCTCCTAGAAAACAACAGTGTAAAGACCTGACATCTTCTCTTTGTCAATGATTTAAAATTGTAAAGCTCATCAGACAAGGAACTGAAAGCACAGCTGCAAGTAGTCAAAACTTTTTCAGATGATATAAGAATGTCATTTGGTCTTGATAAATTTGCAAAAGCAACCTTTAAAACAGGAAAACTGCAGCACCAAACATCAGTTTGGGACAAGAATGTGATATAAAATAACTCTAGCAAGAGAGATTATATAAATATTTGGGAATTGATGAAGGATCAAAAATAAAACATGGACAAATATGAATAAAACTTAGAAATATTTTAGAAGACAAATTAATCCTGAAAACAGTGTTGAAATCTAGGAATAAAATTCAACCTATAAACCAGTTTGCTGTTCCTGTCCTAGCTTACAGTTTTGGAGTGATTGACTGGCCCTAAAACGTGATGGATAGATTAGACAGGAAAACAAGAAGGATGCTTCATGCTAAATGATTTGTGCATACCAAGATCATAAATTTCCCATTCCGAAGGAGGTATGGGCCTTCTTGAAATTGATTACATGTATAGATCTGCAATTGTGGGACTGCACACATATCCGCACAAGTCCCAAATGTAGTGAATGATTACAAATGCGAGGAGAATAAATCTAAGATGACTTCCCTGCTTAGTCTAGCAGAAGCACATTGGTGTCAAGAAGGAATGGAAATCAAACCATAAGTAGATAAAAATCAGGCAGCAATTGAATGTGCCAAAAACAAAAGAAAGAATATAAGGTGAAGGATCATATGAGAAGGCAAGAAATGTGGAAAATGCATAAATATAGTTGCAAGTATAGAAAACTTATAGAAAAACCTCATGCTGATCAGGATCGAATGCAGGAATGGTTAAGGAGAGGCAAATTCAAACCCAAAGATGAAAGGTTAATATTGGTGGCCTAAGATTGTGGTCTTTGCACACAGTTTACAAAGTCCATTGAACATGTGGGAGAAACAGACAAATGTAGGTTTTGTAAAACAGAATTGGAAACAGTCACACACTTTGTTGCTGGTTGTGACCTACTAATGGCAGAAGGATTGTATACTGAAAAGCATAATAATGTGGCAAGACTGTTGCACTGGGGATTGTGCAAACATTAAGTAATTGAAGTGGCTGAAAAACACTGGAAACATGAGCCACAAAGCATCATAGAAAATGATTGTCTACATCACATGGGATCACCGACTACCAACAGTTCAAAAGATAGATATAAGAAAACCAGATGTAGTGCTCAATGAAAAGAAGACAAAAGTAGCATTGAGTATTGAAATCGTTACACCCAGTGACTACAGTCTTGTGTACATAGAGAGACAAACTCATGAAATAGCAAGATTTGCAGGCAGAAATGAGAGCAATGTGGAAGAAAACTACCCAGACAGTTCCAATTGTAGTAGGAGCAACAGGTCTTATAAGAATCTACAGTTGTATTTAGATATGTTGCCACTACATTTAACTCCATACAAGCTGCAAAAGGAGTAATTACTGGGCACATTGCAAGTGCTGCGAAGAGCAGTTATGGCTGACATCAAAGATTGAAACAATACTAATTTCATGAACTTTAATTGTACTTTGACTTAGGAACAGGGTCTATTCCCATTATAGTGTTAGAAACCCAAAAGATGTGGAGAAATTAAAACTGGGAATTAACTCATATTTCACTAGATGGTTAGCCAACCGGCTCACTGACAGAACGCATACAGTCAAAGTTGGGGATTCTACCTCTACTAGCTGACCAGTTACCAGTGGTGTACCACAAGGATCTGTCCTGAACTCCCTACTGTTTTGAATCTGTTTCTCAGAAGTTCAGGTGAAAATAGATGGCCTCTGGATTACCAAGTTCACCAGTGACTGCAAACTGGGTGCAGTCATCGAGTCCCCCAATGATGTTGATGTACTACAAAAAGGGCTTACACAGATGATTGGTGCCAAAGCCATGGACTTAGTTTATCATCCCTTTTAGAATAAAGGGGAAGTCTCAGCAAATAACAATGATAAAAGTAACCCCCCCCCCCCTTAGCTCAAACCCTATGGTGAGAGGTTTAGGAACACAGGTTGATAGCAATCTTAGCTTTGATCACCATGTGTCCCCAGTGGTAAGGAAGACCTTCTATGTTGCACATCTCATAAGTAAGGGCATCCCATCCAGAGCTAAGGATGCTTTAACTCCCATGTACTCATCCCTCATCAGACCACTAACAGAATACAATTCTCCTTTCTGTATGTACCTCACCAGACACCTGCAGCAGCTGGAGAGATCTCAGACGTTTCTCACCAAGAAAATTCAGGGCTTTCAACACACCTATATGGACAGACTGAAGGCCCTGTCACTGTAATTTGTGTCTTATAAGCTGCTGAGGGGCAATTTGTGCCTGGCGTACAGAGCAGAATCAGACTGTGCCTTAATGGAAATGCTGCACATCTGCAAGTCAAATGGGACAAGATTCACTCACTCTAGGGATCTTAACCTAGCCTACCACATTAACAGGGTATGCTGAAGAGACAGGTATGTCTTGCAGAGATTGCCACTCCTCTGGAACAAACTCACAATTCATGTAAAACAGAGGTTCTCAATGACCCAATTTAAGCGTAACTTAGACAACTGGATGGGAGACCATAAATTTATCCTGGGGGTGTCACCTATGTCAATCTTGGATAGGGTAGTTGGTGCTGATCATAGACTCATGTTGCAAATATAGACCACACAACTTGGTCAGTAAGGGAACAAGGGTATAACATGGCTAGGCTTATAAAGGCCCTAGAACCAGTAGCCTAGTAATCTCCTATGAACCTATAAGAAAGGAATGCAAGAAAACATGGGGGATAGAAAAGGCAGACCAAACAAAGAAGGAATACTGTCTGACTAACAAAGAGGCTAGGGCAGTAGTTGAAATAATAAAGAGCAATGCATCACAGTTGTTCTACCAGCTTATGGAAGGGGACTCAACAGATGGCACAAAGAAAACTCTGTCAGATTGCAAGGCAAAGACAGAAAAGATAAAGAAGGGATGCCAGCAATAACTTACTTGTCAGCCCATTGGAGTTCAAAAGCAAATGGAAGGAGTACTTCTGGGTTCTTCTGAATGAGGAAAACCCCAAAGAAGCTGTACTTCCCCATACACAGCCTACAATGAATGAAAAAGAGGAGCACACTCTAGAAGTAAGAGCAGCACTAAGGAAAATGAAGTTAGGGAAAGCAGCAGGCTTAGATAAGGTCACAGAAGATATGATCAAGATGCTGGGTGTTGTTGACGAGAAATGGCTTTGGGGCCCGGGTAATCATAGCAGTATGTATTACAGTCATACAAAAACAAAGGGGACATTCACAACTATGACCAGTACAGAGATATCAAACTGTGTCACACTGCATAAAAGTTCTGGAGAGGGTGATTAATAAACGAATGCATAGAGTAGGAGAAGCTAAGATGGGAGATTAGCAGTTTGGCTTTAAATCTAGATGCAACACATCTGACCCAATGTTTGCAGTGAGATAGTTGAGAAGAAGCTAGAGATGAAACGATAGTCCAACTGGACATTCTTAGATTTCATGGAAGCATAAATAAGGTCCCAAGAAAAATTATTTGGGCAGCAATGTAATGGTTTAATGTCCCAGAATCATTGGTGGAATTAGTGCAGGCTAAAAACAAGTACCCAATTATGCAAGTATAATTAGTATTCTGACTTGAAGATGGGATCCTAGTGGGGGTGGGTGTGCACCAGGATTCAGCTCTGAACTCACTGATGTTCATACTGGTGATGGACTGCATTAACAATCAGGTTGGAGACAGATCAGCAAAGCTGTTGTATGCAGATGATACGACATTGCAGGCCAACTCTGAACTCCTGTTGCAATGATAGTGGGATGTAATGCAAATGTGAATGTGCAAGGGATGAAACAGAATTCAGATAAGAGTTGAAATGCAAGCAAAGTGGGGAAATCAGAAAAAGCTAAAAATTGAGATACGAGACAAAGTAATGTAACAGCTTGACGAGTATATCATCAGGTGGTTGAGGGGAATGGAAGGGAAAGCTGCAGCCAACTGGCAGACAGTGCTTGAGGTAGTGTGTATGAATGCTAAAGAAACTGAAAAATGAGTACAAATCAGTGGTGTGACCAGTACTACTGTATGATACGGAAACCTGGGCAGTAAAGGCTGAGTAGTTGAAGAAGCTGAAGTTGATGCAGATGATGTGCCTGAGATGGTAGGATGCACATTGTGGGACAGATGAAAAAAAAAAGAAGACATCAGAGAAGCCCAAGAAGCTCCAGTTGCAGAAAAGGTCTAAGAGGACATATTACAGTGGTTCAGTCACAAGAGCAGGAAAGCAGTAGGTAGCCTGGTGAAGAAAATTTGGGACATACAAGAAGAAGGCAAGAGGAAACAAGGATGTCCAGCAAAGATATGGATGAATTGTGTGCAAGAAGACCTGTGGCAGGCGTGACTGTAGGCATGAAGGTATTTATCAACATACACCCATCACATCATCCTCTGATATCTAATTTGTTATGCACTTGACATAGTCATCTACAGGTTAAACAAACTCCACTCTGTTATAAAAACTCAGATCCAAAATGACCTCCAAAGACTCAAGAAGTAGGCTGGAAACTTATACTCAATCTCTCAAAAACAAAAGCAGTACTATTTGGAACCAACCAAAATGGTCAAAACACCCAGCTTCCTTAATATCTTAACAATGTTAACAATACCTCTATAGAGGCTACAACATTCTTCAAATACTTTTGCATTTCTCGAGAACAGTTTCTAAATTTCAACTACACACCATTCAAAACACATGCAAAAAGATCAACACAACGTTCTTGGTAAACAAGCTATCACCTCTTCTGTCAAAGCCTGCCAAAGCTGCCATGGACAAAAGAATACTCATCTCAACTTTAGTATGGACTACCCATTACAGCTTCAGCCAGAAAGAAAAATGGCCCTACCTTACAAAGCATCTCCAGTTAAATCTACTGGTTCATAACTAACTCCCTTAATAGTGAAAACCTCTGCCTAACTGTCACCAACGTTAAATAGCTACCAGTACATTTGAGGTCAAATCTCTTACTAGGATCACTAATTAAGAAAGCCTTTTGACTTGACAGATCATCCCCTGTCACTCATAAACTTTTTCCACCAAAATCCCCACATATAATGTTAGAGGTATCTCTCAATCTTAACCCACTGTAATAAGTCCCAAAGCTAAGCTTTATTTTGTTGTCTGTGCATTCTCCGTCCTAGCACCTTAACTCTTGGACTCGATTCCTCTCAATCTGAGACATCCAAGGACTTCAGACAACAGCTCAAGGAACACTTCTTCACTTGTGCGGCTGCACTCAGGTCATGTAACATGAACCCTGCAGCTCTGTTGCACTGCTTTATCCCTGTTTCCTCTTTCCTAATCTCTTCTTGCCATCCAACTTTCCACTTCTCGTTGTATCTCTCACACTACTACTCCTCTACCTCTGCATGCCTCTCTTACCTTTCCTCTGTTCTCTCCCCATGGTGACCTTTCCTGCAACTGTTATCGCTTCCCCTTGTAATATCTTCATACCTATCATTTTAATGGTATGCTGTTATCCCTGTAGCATAAGCAGTTTCTGTCATTACGGCTATGTCATATCCATAAAGTTCTACTAAGCATAATTTCATTTTTCCATCAATGTTTTAACATTGTAAACTGCTTCATGAACTAAATGTTGTAGCATATTCTTGCATCTATAAATATGTATTTTTTTAGCATATCTTTGCATCTGTAAATATGCTTTCTTAATTTCTTATGTGATTCTATTCACCTTGGTTGTGCCTGCAAATGCTCATTGAGATCAGTGCACTACCCTGGTAAACAAATATAAATAAATAAATATGGTAGGAAAATGGCACTGAATAGAGAGAAATGCCAATAGTTGATGTGACACACAGCATGTAGAAAATGGGGAAAAGGGTTAATGATGGTGTGCAAGCTGGTGATGTCATTTTTTTTTTCTTCTTACAGTCAGACCTCAGAAGTATATACAGAAGGTCACTGTATAGTTTGTTTAGAGGCAGTGTACTGTGTAAGGAGAAAGAAGTTGGAAGTCTTTTTTGAGTAGTGGAGTAATGAGGCATGCTGTGTATATATAGTAGAGCTTTTCTGTTTTCTTTCCTTTTAGAGCCTGTGGTCACTGCATTTGACCACAGTACTGCAGGAATGCTGCCATAAGTGCCAAGTGTGAAACATTTTCACTGTGAATTTTGTCTTTGTACAATGTACAGATTTAACTTGAAAAAA
Source organism: Protopterus annectens (assembly GCF_019279795.1). NCBI lineage: Eukaryota > Metazoa > Chordata > Ceratodontiformes > Protopteridae > Protopterus > Protopterus annectens. The sequence continues at coordinate 15,121,135 of NC_056745.1, forward strand.
CTTGCCGTTTATTAACATAAACTAATCAAATACCTACCTGTGCTGGAGATTGGCTTTATCATCCCCTTTCCAAAAGAGTAGTCCTTGCACTCTAAAGAGCACTTACTAAGTTGGCCACTGTCATTTCTCTTGACCAGTAAATTACACTGTATATGCCAGCTACTTAATCTTCCTGGGTGACAGGTTTCTGCATTCAGGAAAAGATAGAAAACCTGTCCTGCTTGGTACCTCTCAGTTGCTTTCTGTTGCTATAGACTGATTATTCTCTGTTATAATTTAACCTGAGAGTATGAATCCATGACCTTACACCCAATTTCCACTCAGCCTTCTTTCTCCTCTGTTATACTTCCTACATATACATTTCTCTTGTGACTCCTATTCCCTAACCCTAACTGCCAAACAACCTTACTACTGTCATACAAACACTTCTATTTCTTTTTATTTAATTCCTAAACTTCCATTTAATCTTTTAGCACTATTTCAAATTACCCTTCTCCCTCCCTTCCTGCTTTGCAATATATTCATCCATAGTCACACCTCTCCCTAACAGCACCTATCTGTTCTACATTCTATCTTCTGCTTCCCCCAAAAAAACTCAATTCTTCCTATTTTAACTACATTCTGATACTCTTAACCATTTACACCCCTCCATTCCCTTACATTTCAGAGAAGCTCTCTTCCTTAATAGAAAATACTGCTTTCCTACCTACACTTTATCAGATTTCAGACTCCCCAATCACTAAGTATCTTACTGCCCTGCAACAACCTTTTTCTTCTTGATCCCTGCTTCCTTACTACATCCAGCTATAACATACAGATCCCTTTTTTGTAATAATGCTATTCCTCAGCTTATACTGTATTCTTCTCCTGCTAGTGGACCATCTGTCTTCCTACAATGTCTCTATAATAGCTCTCAACATCTCTACAGCTCTGTCCCAACCACCTGTTCATACTTCCACCCTACACTGTCCACACATCACTCCAAACCTATTTCATGATGCCCCCATCTTTATTTTAGTATAGCCTGATCAAATCTATTTCAACTGAAACCTTAACAAAGTTAAGTGGGAAAGTACTCTCCAAAAAAAAAAAAAAAAAAAAAAAAAACAGTATCAGTAATTCACCAATATATTAAAATTGTAGGAGGCATTTAGCCTAATCCTGGCCCCATCTATCACAACAAACACCAAGACAATTCTCTTCCACACACTACTCTAACCCTACAATGGTTAAACCCCAATCCCAGTAATCTAACTTTTTTCCTGCCATAAATGTTAGAAGCATAAATTAGGGTCGCTACCTTTTCAAATGCCCAAAGTGTGACATTTTTGGTACAAACATCAGATTTGGAAGGGCGAAACATACCTACGGCCAGTACAAAGTACAGAACTTCACTTTTTTGCCTAAATAAAAACTTATTCTTGTAGCATTGTAGTTGCTTATTCTCTTTCTTATAACATTTAGGTGTTTCAGATATGGAACAACTGTTTTATACAACTATTACACAAAATATAGGAAATAATTTTGTCCTAAAATCTCAGGACATTTGACATTTTTTCAATTTTTTTGCAGGACACAACTGCCCAAAGAGGAACTGTCCCTCACAAAGTGGGCCAGGTGGTAACCCTAGCATAAATAAAATTGCTGAACTGCATGCCTAGATTACCCAACATAAGTCTGATATTCTCACTGTAACTGAATCTTGGCTTAAACCCAGCATAAACTACTGCAGAATTACACCTTCCTACTATATGTATCATCCATAATGACTGTATAAAGAAGAGGGATGGTTTATTGCTTTTATATTTCATAATACCTACCATGTTTCCCCTTACTACAAACCAGTACCAAAATTCAATTCAGCAGAGCTTCTTATTACTTTCCTGACATTAAACAAGTATTTATTACTGTCCTTTAACAAAACAGCGTAAGAAACATCTGTGTGGAATAGTTTCAATCTATATGTATCTAATTAATCACTGTATATTAATCTGATCAGATAATAGTAGTAAAAGTAGTGAACTTAAACTTGTCCTAAGTCAAAAAAATAATACAAAATATATAATTTGAAATATTATACAGAATTACTAAGTATTCAAAAGTAATCCAAGCAGGGTAGACAGTCTGTTTCCAGTCGAAAATCCTTTATTAAGTACGCAGACACGTGATCCAAGTTAAAAGTAAATAACAGAATAATAGTTTCCTCACAAGCTTTCTAACTATATATATACTTTTTATCAGGCAAGGGAGTGCTTTATTTTGCTGTAAAACACAGTCTATTGGTATACATGTTAAACTCACATCCCTACCCCCATCAGTGTGACATTTCAGCTGGTATTAATTTTATTTAAAGTACATAAGTGTTTTAATGTTATTATAACAGCTACTAAGTAGGGCAGGACCAGCTTGAATGTCACACTGATGGGAAAAGGGATGTGAATTTAGCATCTATACCAATAACAGTTTGTTTTACAGCACAATAAACCACTCCCTTGCCTGATAAAAAGTATATATATATATATATATATATATATATATATATATATATAGTTTGAAAGTTTGTGAGTAAACTATTATTCTGTTGTTTACATTTTACCTGGATTGCTTGTCTGTGTACTTAAAGGATTTTTGACTGGAAACAGACTGTCTACCCTGCTTCGATTACTTTTGAATACTTAGTAATTCTGTATAATATTTCAAATTATATACTTTTTATTATTTTTTTGACTTAGGATGAGTTTAAGTCCAAGACCAAGAAATATAGACAAAGGTATCCAGACATGGAAAATTGTACAATACAAAAAAAAAACAAAGAGGAAAAAGTAGAACAAGGATTAGTAATGGAGAAGTTAATGAAGTAGAAACCAAGGATTTTATTTCCTCCTCACAATACGGTCTCAGATCTGACTTTCAAATCCGGCTCAGCCACATTCTTCTGACTTGGATCTGACTGTCATGCTCCTCCCTCTTACCCATAATGCACTACATCCACCCAAGCACCTCAGATCTCATTTGCCACTTCTGCATCTAGATGCAGGTCTCTGCACTCTCAAGCATGTTTATCTTCTCAGGAAAGTTAGATTTTCATTGCGGTTGTAAGTCCTCCCTTTTCTAACTCTTCCGCTTTCTAGTGTGTGTGTGTGTGTGTGTGTGTGTGTGTGTGTGTGTGTGTGTGTGTGTGTGTGTGTGTGTGTGTGCACTCATGTATGCAAATGCTCACTCTTTCTTCTTATTCTAACTGTAAAATATAATAAAAAATAAGTTGGGCTTAAAGTTAAAATTTAAAGTTAAAATTTTAGGTTAGAGTTACATTTAAAAATTTTTTTTTGCTAGTGTTTATCTGAAATTTAATTGTTTTTAGTCTTAGTTGTTTTATAGGTATTTACCTTACGTTAACTGGCCATTATTTTCGGTGGTCTTTGTCAGTATAATGTTTTAGAAACCCTTGCCTGTCTTTAAACATTGCACTTCTTGTGGGTACAAAATCCCCAACCAGGATGCCCACAAGGAGTATGTATATTTTTTAGGGGTAGAACACTTAATGGAATAGTGTGCTGTTTGTGTGTCTTTTAATCCCCAAGCACTAGTGGATAGAAGAAATACACTGATTCTGAGGGGGTCTTCTTCCTTCATCGGCTCCAAAGACTCAAACCCCTTTCTTGCTTTCCACTTCATCCTCTTCCTCTAAAGAGGCAAAAAATAGGTCTCTCCTGTCTCATCAAGAGCCCTCTAGAGCCTAAAACCAAGTTGAGGAAAACTTCAGATCCAAACAAAGTGCCTACCCCTTTGGATCTGCCAGTACCCTCGGATCCAGGGGAAGTTATTTCACTATTGCCTCCTCCATTGCCTGCTCTGGTGTCAGATTTAGTGTCTTGGGATCTGGTGGCTTTGTCCAAATCCCTGGTGCATTCAGTCAAATCTAAGCACTCCTGACCCCCCCACATCGGCTTCATCAAGAACCTCTAGAAGCTGGTCTGAGGCAGATATGGACGGGATGATAAGGAGATTCCTCAAGGCCCAGATCCAGATGGGGTAGCCTTGGCAATGTCCACTGTCAGATCCATGAGCAACCCAAGCCATACTATCAGGACTCCTTCTCAGATCCGGCCTTCGGTTTCAGAGTTGCAAGGTTCAGGACTCCCATGCATGTCAGGTTCGGTGCAGGGGAAGCTCCCTTCCTTGACACTGATGTTACCCTTGATTAGCCCTGTTCTGATTCTCTCAACCTGAGTGAGTCTTGGAGCCATGGTGTCGGTGCTGGGTCTGGGTGACTGGGGTTGGGTCCGTCTTTGTCAGAGCTATCTCTTCCTCTAGGTACCTCGACACTTGACAGCTCAGGTCTGATCCCTTCTGGAGGCCACGTATCCAGTGTGAGTCCTAGCTGTTTTCCCTCTGTGGCTTCAGCTTCAGAGGAAATGAAGAAGACCTCTCTGGGTCTATTGGCTTTTCAGGTAGTGGAGAGGGTTTTCTCCTGGGTTGGAGATCCATCACCACAGATCCCACAATCCACCCCTGTACCCCCATCAGGTCGGGGCCTTGATCCCATTCATCTTGCCATGAGTCAACCCATCCCAAGCAGCCTCCAAGACCTCCCTCCCCGAAGTGATCTTCTTCTTCCGACACTTTCCCAGAGTACCCCATTTGGGAAGTCCCTTGGAAGAAGATGTGCAAAAGGAGGCTCATTGACACCCCTTTGGAGTCTTTAACCAAAGACACTAACTTCAATGAGGTGGAAGGATTCCCCCAATCCCCACCTGAGGATGTCTCCCTCAGGGGCATTCTAGAAATCCTGAAACAGAAAGGTGTGTGGTCTGTCCAACCTCCTCCTTCTGAGTCAGTGCTCTTGGAGGCATTTGGAGCAAGCCCATCTATAACCTGAGTTACCCTCCCAGTGGACAACCTCATTGATTTGGTTTCCTGATGGGTATAGAAGGAACTGGACACCATTGAGCCCACCCCAAGTGTCCTAATAGGATGTCCTTCAAGGATGCATCTGCAGTCATAACATATGGGTTGTCCTGCCTCAGGCAGCCCTTTGGTCGGCCGGATTCCAAAGTCTGGGTCTGGCCTCGGCTGATGTCGCACTTCACCCGACGTCATAGCTCCTGGGGTATAAAGGTATCAGCCGACGCCATTTTCCTCAGTCTTTCTTGCCGCGCAGTGCCCGAAGCAGAAGCTGTTCACAAGTGCCGGTCGGTCAGATCCAGAGATTTCAGCTACCGAAGACTTCTAAAAAAGCTAAGTACCCCGTTGGGGACTCTTTCTTGCCTCAGCCGATGTCAGACAAAGCAAATAATTGTTTAACTTGTGGGAAACAAATACCTCATAAGGATTTCCACTCCTACTGCCTTCCTTGCTTAGGCCCAGACCACGACGTATCAGCTTGTTTAGCCTGTGCTTCCTTCAACCGACGGACACTTAGACGTCGGTCGGAGTTTGCAGAAGAGTTTTTTGGTCCCGCTTTTGCATATAAAATGCCGTCGGAGACTCCGACTACATATTTAGCCAAAAAACGCAAGGAAAAGGACCGACACTCGCGGCCCGCGGTTTCGGCTGAAAACACGGTTAGGCCTACTGCGAGTGTCTCGGTTTCGGCTGAAACCGAGTCCTCGGTTCTTCCTTCTGCCGAAAGCATGCCTCCGACAACCGAGGCCACAGAGGCCCCGGCTGAGTCGGCTACAGAAATTCCTACCGAAGAAGCAGGCGCACAAGAATTGTCCGACACCATTCCGTTGGACATCTCTACTCCTGCACGTGGGGCAGCTAGACCCCCTGCTTCTATGTCTATTAAGGCCTTCTCTAGGGCTAAAGCAGCTAAACTTTCCAAGGCCTTACCAACAAAAGCTTCCTCTCACAGACCTTCCTCAAGTTCTCAGATTCTCAGCCTTGCTGAGGACCTTATATCTCTGATTAGGGGATCCCAACCTCACCCAGACAGGGCCTCACAACCTCCTCCTAAAAAAAAGGCCTAGGACTGAACCCCCTGAACCTCTCTCCTCTGACTATTCCTCGGATGGATCAGATTTATCAGACCATCAGGAAGGACCATACTCACCTTATGAGGATTCGGATGCAGAAGACTCAATTCCTTCTGCCTCCCCCCCAGAAGAATTTTCATTTGGGGAAACTCTACACTCAATGAGGGAACACTTCCAATGGCAGGGTCAGGATTTTTCTGATTCTAGGAAAAGGCTAAGGACTTTTTTACACTTGCCACAGCATAGGCCTTTAGCCATACCTCCTGTACTTTCAGTTGTTGATGATGCATACAATGATGCCAGTTCTGCCCCTGATTCTCTTCCCCCGGCCCCTGCCAAACCTGACAGATATTACAGGGTACCGGATTCTCACTTCCACTTGTATAAGGCCCATGCTGCAGACCCAGAAACTATTTCTCAGGGCCCTAAGGGTGTTGCAGCTGCCACTGCCAAAAACCCCCTACCCTCTGAAAGAGAATCAAGAGCATTAGAGAGATGGGGTAAAAAGGTTTATACATCTGCTACTCTTTCTGCTGGGGCTTTAAACTGTCAATTTCACATGATACAGTACCAGGAATTTTTGTTAGATCAGCTGAATAAAAAGCTTTCCTCTCCTGAACCTTTAGACCGTAAGTTCCTTCAGGATTTGGTACACAACTCTCAGCAGGTCAGTAATCATTTCTTAAAATGTGGCTATGATGCACTGGAGGCTTCATTTAGATCAGCTATGACTGGAGCAGTGATTTGAAGGCATGCCTGGCTAAAAGAGCAATCCTTGCCAGACCATGTTAAGTCTAAACTCCTAGATGTTCCTATGGAGAAACAAAGTTTATTTGGCTCCCCTGCACAGGAGGTTCTAAAGAAAGTGGAAGAAAAAGCAAAATCTGTGCAGTCAAGGATTTTCTGCAGGTCCAACCTCGGAGGTTCAGCAGAAATTGGCCTTCAAAGAATTGGTCCTTTCCAGACACCTCCAGAGCACAGAGAGGCAGAAATAGACGCCCAAGAGGCAGAGGTCAATCAAGGGGTGCCTACAGGGGTCGTCAGTGGCAACCTGCCAACCAGAGGAGTACCGCCACAGCTGCGACTGCAACCACTTCCACAGGACAGACACAATGACTTGGCTCTGATTCCGCCTACCAGGGAACAACTGGAAGCACCCTTGGGCGGAAAGTTAGCTTTATTTTCAAAAAACTGGCATTGCATTACAGGAGACAAATGGACATTGCAAACAATAGACAAAGGCTGCAGATTTCACTTCCACACTTTACCAAAAAAGAGAGGAAGGCCAAACCTTCCACCAAGCCAGAAGTCAGAGGCTCTAAAACAAATCATCAACTTGCTAAGGATGAGAGCAATAGAAAGGGTACCATCTATGGAACAAGGCCAAGGATTTTACTCCAGACTATTCCTTGTACCAAGAAAATAAACTCAATGGAGGCCTATTCTCGACTTGTCCGCACTAAACACATATCTCATTGTACCAAAATTCAAGATGCTGACCCTACAGCAACTTCTTCCCATGTTGGGCAAGGAGTCTTGGCTGGTGACTCTAGATCTCAAGGAGGCATACCTGCATGTCCCTATACGACCAGATTGCAGAAGACACCTCAGATTTCTTGCAGGATCAGAGCATTATCAATTCTCAGCATTGCCCTTTGGCTTATCTACTGCGCCCAGAGTATTCACGAAATGCCTGGTATCAGTAATTGCACATTGCAGGCTTCAGGGAATTCAGATCTACCCATACCTGGACGACTGCCTAATACAAGCGGACAACAAGACAAAAATAATAAAGGATTTGGCCTATGTCATACAACTGTTACAAGCCTTGGGATACACAGTCAACATACAGAAGTCAAGACTAGTGCCATCCCAGAGGATAACATTTTTGGGTGCAGAACTGGACACAATAACTCAGATGGCTTTCCTCACAGAAGAAAAACAAAACCAACTACCAGTCTACTTCATGGCATTGACAAGACAAACTCAGCTTACTGCAAGGAAAGTCCTGCAGGCCCTGGGTTACATGGCATCTTGCATAATCTTGATCCCACATGCCAGGCTGCATATGAGAAAATTACAATGGTACCTAATGAATGTATGGTCTCAACACAGACACAGTCTAGAAACCATGATACCAATCATTCCATGCCTGAAAATAGAATTCCTGTGGTGGGCTCAGGCCTGCCAGACCAACAGAGGGTTGCCTTTCCACAAACCACAACCAAGGCAGACCATCACCACGGATGCCTCAGACCTAGGCTGGGGGGCGCACATGGAAGACAAGTGTATCCAAGGCCTATGGTCTCAAGACCAGCTGAATCTACACATAAATCTAAAGGAGATGCTGGCAGTGAAGCATGCAATCGAGGCATTCAAATCATTCCTCCAGCAAGGACACCTGCTGATAAGGACAGACAATACCACAGTCATGTGGTACATCAACAAACAGGGAGGCACACATTCCTACCCTCTATGCCAGATGGCAATGGACCTGTGGAACCTAGGCCTGAATCTCAACATTCAACTGCAGGCCAGATTCGTACCAGGAAAAGAGAATTCACTAGCAGACAGCTTAAGCAGAACTACCACGGATGCTCACGAATGGATGCTGCATCCAGACATCTTCAAAAACATAACAAAGAAATGGGGAATGCCAGAGATAGACCTGTTCGCCTCCCCACTCAACCACCAACTGAAGAAATTCTGCTCAAGAGAATACCACCCACAAGCCTGGAGGGTGGACTCCCTTTCTTTCAGCTGGAAGGCCCTGACGGTTTATGCATTTCCACCTCTCCCATTGATGTACAAAGTTCTACTGAAGATCAGGGAGGAACAGCCAAAGGTGATTCTGATAGCTCCAGACTGGCCAAGGCAGCATTGGTACCCGCTACTGAGAAGCATGTCTCGGACGAACTCATGGCCTCTACCTCTATGGCCTTTACTTCTAATGCAGAACAACTACAAGACCCTGCATCCAAACTTGAAAACGCTGCAGCTAACTGCCTGGAAAATTGCATAAAACAAAACCAATCTGTTTTATCTCAGAGGGTCAAGGACATTATCCTGGAGGCTCGCAGACCCTCCACAAGAAAAACATACTCAGCCAAATGGAAGAGATTCCTCATTTGGAGTGCATCAAAGGGAACAAATGTCACACTGGCAAACCTAGCACATATCCTAGAATACTTAGCAGAACTGTTCCACAATGGCCTGTCCTATTCTTCCATTAAGATTCATGCTTCAGCAATTTCAGCAGAGTACAACATGGATCCTCCTATCTTCTCTCACCCTCTCCTCAGACAATTTTTAAGAGGGATCAAAATGTAAAACCTCCAAGGAAACCACCTCTGCCTGCATGGGATCTCAATTTTGTGCTGGAAAAATTAACACTTCCCCCTTTTGAACCAGCAGCATCAGCAGACTTACAGTTCTTATCTTGGAAAACTGCTTTCCTTCTAGCAATCACTTCAGCAAGAAGGGTATCCAAGTTACAGGCATTAATGGCAGTGCAGCCTTTCCTTATCTTTCACCAGGATAGAGTGTCTCTGAGAACCAATCCTACTTTCATGCCAAAGGTGGTATCCAGGGTATCCTTGAACCAAGCTATTCATTTACCTACATTCTTCCCTAACCCACAGAACAGGGGGGAAAAACTACTGCACACCTTGGATGTACACAGACAACTGCGCTACTATCTGGACAGAACTAAAACCAGCAGAAAAACTGACCAGCTTCTGGTAGCATATGCAACAGGAGTGCAAGGAAAAGCAATTTCCAAACAGACAATTTCAAAATGGATAGGAAATTGCATTCGATTCTGCTACTCTTTTCATGGAAAGACAACACCTGAAAATATCAGGCCTCACTCCACAAGAGCCACAGCCACCACTACAGCTTTCCTACGAGGAGTGGCTACCAAAGACATTTTAGAAGCTGCTACTTGGAGCTCCGTGCATACATTTGCCAAGCATTACAATCTTCCTTTATACTCCAGATCCCGAGCAGGTTTTGCAACTGCAGTTTTACAAGGGATCTTAACTACACCATCATTATCTTAGTGCCTCCTCCCCCAGTTTGGCTATGGTATTCTACCCATATGTTATGACTGCAGATGCATCCTTGAAGGACATAGTACAGTTTTGTACCTACCATAAATGTAGATGTCCGATAGGTATGCATCTGCAGTCAGGATTACCCACCCTCCTTCCCCTCTGTGGTATTCCTAGGGTACTTACCCCTCTCTTAGCTAGCTGGGGGAATCTATTATGGTGTATTTGTTTGTATGTATATATGTATATATATATATATATATATATATATATATATATATATATATTTTTTGCTTTCTACTGTTTGGAATTTTCTACTTTTATCCAAATTTAGCCTTCCTAGAGGGCACCTGGCATCTGGGGCAAGAAAGACTGAGGAAAATGGCGTTGGCTGATGCCTTTATACCCCAGGAGCTATGACGTCGGGTGAAGTGCGACATCAGCCGAGGCCAGACCCAGACTTTGGAATCCGGCCGACCGAAGGGCTGCCTGAGGCAGGACAACCCATATGTTATGACTGCAGATGCATACCTATCGGACATCTACATTTATGGTAGGTACAAAACTGTACTTTCCTGGTACCTCCTGCAGACTGAAAGCATTGGAGCAAGGATCTTGTTGTTGATGCCACTGTGGTGGCAAATGCCACTAAGAAAGAACTCACAGAAGACACTGCCAGTGTCCATCTGCCTAACAAGGTGTCTAGAGCATTAGACAGGATTAGAAAGCTCATTTATGCCTCAGCCACTTTTGCACTGAGGTCATTAAACTACCTGGCCCATTTTACTCAGCTACAGAGAGATCTGATCAAAGAACTTTCAGTCTCTCTCTCTCTCTCTCTCTTTGAGTCTGTGCCTGTGGAGGAATTTAAGAAAGTTTCTTCCAAGCTGATCACTCTATTTTCCATTGCCAACTCTCTATGATGTTAATCTCCCATACAAAAGAAGGTACTTTACGAGCATCTGGTTCAGGCCTTTCTCTAAGGAGACATGCTTGGATGAGGCTATGTGATTTTGCAGAGCCCTTTAAGGCATCCTTTGTTACTGCCCCTTACGATGGATCTTCTCTGTTTGGACCATCAGTTTGAGATACTCTCACCCACAGCAAGGATGGGAAGACCCTTTCTGCTGTAGGAATCAAATTTTCTACACCTCAGAAGTCCTGCAGGAACCAATGTGGAGGCAAGAGAATGTGATTTTGTAAATCCCAGGGGCCTTTCCAGGATTTGCACAGGGAACCCTCCTCTAAAGGCAGATGAGGAGGGTTTGATGATAGATGCCACCCTAGAGGCAGAGGGGGCCTGCAAAACCAGGGCTTTAAAGACACCTTTTCTGATAATCCCCATCAGCGCTTCTGAAGAGCTGCCCCACTGTCCATCTCTGGAGGCAGATGGGAGTCAACTAGCTTTGCACTCTGAAGCCATGACTCACTTGACTCAAAATCACTGTGTGCTAAGTATAATATCCAGAGACTACTACATTCCCTTTTTCCCCCAATTTCAAAGAACTTCCCTGATGTGCCACCCAGTCAGAGGGAGCAGGCAGCAGAGGATATTCAACAACTGCTGCAAAAAAGAGTCATCCAGGAGGTCCCAACTGAATAAACTGAATTCAGAAACTACTTCCACTTCTTTTTGGTGCTGAAAAGACAGGGGAACTAAGATCCATTCTGGATCTAAGCAAGTTAAGCGATTATGTAAAGAAGTCAATGTTCTGAATTGTTATGGTTCAGTCCATTCTGCTATTGTTGTTCAAGAATGACTGGATGTGCTTATAGATCTCAAGGATATGTACTATCACATAACAATAGACAGGCACTCCAGGGATACCTGATCTTTCAGCTGAGAGCCAATCATTTCTAGTTCAGGGCTACCTTTTGGGCTCACCACAACCCCCCAGGTGTACCAAATGCATGGCAGTGGTAGCAGCTCACATGAGGCTCAAAGAATCACAGGTGTTTCCATACTTAGATGATTGGCTCCACACCACTTCCACGAGGCATCAGCTCATCCAAGCCAGAACTTACTTAATCCAACTTTTACACTCCCTGGGCATCACAATAAACATAAACAAGTCCAATCTAAATTCTGTTCAGAACCTGGAATTCATAGGGACACAGCTAAACATGAGGGATCAGGTACCTTCTCTCCACTTACACCATGTAACAACACTGAGGAATCAAGTCCGGGAGTTGTTATTCCAGAAGGCCTTCCCTGCATGATTGGTCTTACAAGCCCTAGTATCCATGTCAGTAGCAATCTGGTTAGTTCCTCTAGCAAGGTTCATCATGAGGGTACTCCAGTGGACATTGATGGCACCATGGTCCATTCTCTGTCATCGGCTTTCCTTTCCCATCAGATTAACACAAATTTGCATCATCTCAGCTGGTGGATTCAGTCGGACAATCTCCTTCTAGGCAGGCCCTTCTTAACCAGCCCCCCTATTGCCACAGTGACCACGGATGCCTCCCGGTTTGGGGGGGTATTACAATGGGAAGATTGTCCAAGGCACATGGTCCCCTATCGAGACCAATTTGCATATCAATGTTCTAGAGATGAGAGCAGTTCTCCTAACATTGGAAGTCTTTCAGGACACTCTCCCCATGGGGAATATTGCAGTTCACACTGACATGTCTGTTGTCTGGTACATCAACAAGCAAGGAAGAACCCATTCATACCCTTTTTGCAGGGAAGCCATGAGGATTTGAGAATGGGAGATATCTTCAGACTGCCTTCTACTTGCAGTGCACATCCAGGGGAAAACCAATAACTTGGCAGACAGACTAAGCAGATCAATCCTGGTTCCACACAAGAGATCCCTTAATCAGTCAGTGGCGAACATGATCTTCAGTCAATGGGGTCAACCTTGCTGCAACCTTTTTGCCTCTCCCCTCAACAACAAATGCAGCAGTTTCTTCACTCTGATCCCTCCTCTGAGGAAGTTCCAGATGGGTTGCACTGGTCCACGATTGGCCCCCAGGTCTCCTGTATGCTTATCCTCCTCTCCCTCTGATCCCGAAGTTTCTTCAGAAGGCAAGCAGGCTGAACAGTTCAGTCATCCTCTATGCCCCCATTTGACCTCATCAGGTTTGGTTTCCCTTCCTCTGGTCTCATCTGAAATATCCGCAATGGATTCTGGAGCTAAGACAGGACCTTCTCTTGCATCTGTCAGGGATGCAGTATTCAAATCTTCATGCCCTCAAACTGAACACTTGGTTTCTCCACTTCCAACTGTAGCTAGGCAGTCCAAGCTCACTTTCCCAGTTCAAACAATTCTTCTAGCCTCGCAAAAGGCTTTTACTAAGAAAGTCTACTCCAGTAAATGGAAAAGGTTCACCATTTGGTCTACAAACTGGGATACTGACCCTTTTTCGGCACCAGTATCAGATATTGTACTCTTCCTTAGTACCCTATTTGAAGAAGGAACTACTTGTCTACCATTAAGCTTCAGTTAGCTGCTATTTCTACATTTTCAAGCTGCTAGTCTATCTCATTCCTTTTTCACTTTCAGATTATGCAAATCCTATACGAAAGGAATTTGTCTGTTAAGGCTTCCTATTAAAGACCTTTCCCCACCTTGGGATCTCTCTGTTGTGCTGCACGCTTTCACTCAAGAACCCTTCGAACCAGCCACCACTTGCAATATGAAGCTTTTGTCATGGAAGACAATCCTTTTGGTAGCTATAACTTCAGCCGGGAGAATTTCCGAGCTGCAAGGCTTGTCCTCAAAACCTCCTTACATAAGTTTTCATAAGGATAGGGTTTCCTTACATACCAGTCCTTCCTTTATGTCTAAAGTAGCCATGAAAAACAACATCAGTCACTCCATTCATTTACCAGTGTTTTTCCCGAATTTGTCTAGCAAAGGGGAATATGTGCTGCACCTTCTCAATGTTCATAGACAGCTACATTTCTATCTGCACAGGACTAAACAGGACAGGAAGTCTGACCAATTGCTTGTAGCCTTCTTGGCTAACAAAAGTGGTCAAGTGGTTTCTAAGATTACCTTAACTAAATGAATATTTCCTTCATTTACTCACAAAAAGGCCTAAAATTGCCTCTTTCTCACAGGTCACATTCCATTAGGGCTATGGCTACTTCTTCCACATTCTCATCTAGATCTTCCATTGGTGATATTTGTGCAGCAGCAACATGGTCTAGCAGTCATACCTTTGTAACCATTACAAGTTAGATATCATTTCTAGGAGCAGAGCTTTCTTTGGATCGATGGTGCTCTGCCATATTCTTCCATGAGAGCCAACCAGGAATTCCATATCTGGGGACTCTGACCCTATCGTGCTGAGGAATGAAGAAGATAAAATCAGATTAAAATGTTATGTCTAACCATAACTTGCTATCTGTGTTGTCTATCTTCATTCATCCTCACGTTCCCACCCATTCATCCCTCTGCCTCTTTCTTTTAGAGGATCACAGATCATGAAGGGATGCATAAGTCCCATGTCTGAGCTTCACTGGCCATTCCTTTACTGTCTGAGGGTTGAATGTATGGCATCAGGAAACTCAATCTGAGGTGCCTAGGTGGATGTACTGCATTATGGGTAAGAGGGAAGAGCTCAAGAGTTGGATCCAAGTCTGAAGAATGTGGCCAAACTGGATTCAAAGGTCAGATCCAAAACCCTATTGTGAGGAGGAATGAAGATAAGCAACACAGATACCAAGTTATGGTAAGACATAACATTTTATTATGGTTTACCTGTGAAATGAAGGATTTTGTGCAGAAAGTTTAACTCAGAAAACCAGCAGAATAGAGCAATGGCTCCCCAAATTAAGGCAAAATCAGTGGAGTGGAAAACATCTGATCTATTGCCAGATAAAGATACTTTGGAGCCTTCCATAGGAAAAATAAAACAAGTAGACAGAACAGTCCAAACAGTCGCAATAAATAAGCTGAACGTAAGTTTATTTTTAATCCAGAAACGTTTTCGTTACTGTTCAACAGTAACTTCATCAGAAAACCAGTTTGCAAAATACGCCAAACTTTTAAATAATAAATTACGCCAAAATAGAACCTAAAACATCACAGTAGCATCATACTGAATTAAAATATCTTCGCACTTAACAGTTAAAGTGCTACAGCAATATTTTTAATTGTACTCTGTAAAATACTTTTTAGATTAATTAGAAACTTTTTAAAAAATAATAAAATTTTTACTTATTAAAACAATCAAACACAGTGTTTATTTAATATTAATCATAAATTTTGTAATGTGATTAGATAGTTTAATATAGATAAAAAATTTTTCTTTGTGACTTCTTATCACAAAATTAAGGGAGAGATCGCATAAGTTACCATCTGTACTAGTGGACCCAGTAATTAATTAAGAAAATTATAGTATTCCATCTCATATTACACATCCCTCTACTATATAAATATCAAAATATTATTAATTTATCTTCGATTAAAAATAACTTCTTTTTTCATAATTGGAAAATCTACTTCTGTGTGCTTCTCAATTTCAACACGCAAGTTATATTACAGTTTTCATTAAGACCAGGTGCAGAAAACGCATCTAAAGTTAGTTGCCACTCCAACTCTCAAACCTCTAGTTTTAAAGAAAAGGGACCTTCCATAGGAAACCAGTACAAATGTTCAGTTGGAGTTGCACAGTTGCACAGAGAAACAGGAAACTTGCAACTCTGACATAGCCATTGTTGGGTGTTAGACCAGTGAGTTCCAAAATGAAAGAGCAATGGATAACACAGGATGAAACCAAAGAGATTGTGGCAAAGGAAGGTGCTGTGGAACTGTCTATAAAATTCCCACAGGAAATGGAAAGCAAAGAATATGCCCTCAGTTTAGAGGAAAATGACCCAAGAGAAGAGTTGCTTGATTTAATAGAGATGGACAGACATATTAAGATCAGTGAAAGAAATAGAAAGTCAATAAATCCCAAAAAGGTAGAAGTTTGGTAAAACAAGTAAACACAGTAATTAGGGCTGTCCGCAGAGATTTGTGTGATATAACAGAAGTAAACAAGATATATTAGTGTGCAGCTAAATTTATAACAGATAAAGTCTTACCACAAAAACACAGGGTAGTAAGGGAAAAGAAGGGGAGAAATCTAATGGAATCATAGAAAAACTTACTAAGCTAGACATCAACCCCTGTATCACTAGGTGGGTTGCAAACTGGCTCACAGATAGAACCCACAGTGTGAAAGTAGCTGACTCCAAGTCAGACTGCCAACCAGTCACGAGTGGAGTCCCACAGGGTTCGGTCCTGGGTCCCCTCCTGTTTGGAATCTACTTTTCTGAAGTCCATGCCAACACGAACGGACTCTGGCTGACAACGTTCACAGATGATTGCAAGTTGGGAGCTATTATTAACTCCCTAAGTGATGCTGACATCCTACAGAAAGGCCTCAATGAGACCAACGACTGGTGTCAGAACCATGGTCTTAAGCTCAATGCCAAAAAATGTCTCTTCATCCCCTTTGGGAAAAACATGGTTCCCTGAATTACCACATTGATGGTAGTCCACTGAACACAGAAGGCATTATAAGAGATCTGGGAACACAGGTTGACAGCAACCTTTCTTTTGACCACCACGTTGCCACTGTGGTCAGAATGTCCTTCTATGTGGCACATCTCATTACTAAGGGTTTTGCATCCAGGAAAAAAGAGGTCATTGTCTCCCTCTACTCTTTCCTCATTAGGGCAATCATTGAGTACAATGCCCCATTTGGTATGTACCTCACTAAACACCTGCAACAACTGGAGAGGCCACAAAAGTACCTCACAAATAGGATCCTAGGCCTTAAACACTTGTCCTATATGGACAGACTCAAAAAACTCCAACTATTCTCTGTCTCATATTGCCTACTTAGAGGCAATTTCTGCTTAACTTACAAAGCCATGTCTGACCCAGCTCTTTTAGAAATGCTACATCTAAAGAAATCCCAATCCCTCTGCATTACATGCTCCAGAGACCTCAATCTCATTACCACAATCAACAGAACATGCTGGAGGGATAGGTTCAATAACCCAGAGACTGCCCATGCTATGCAATAGACTTCCCATACATGTCAAGCAGAGCACCTCACTGGTCCTCTTCAAGAGAAATCTTGATGAGTGGATGGGAAATAGAAAATTCACCCCAGGGATCACTCCAGTGGCTCTACTCGACAGAGGCAATAGGAACTAAGGTTGGGTGGCATGATGCCAGGGTAATCCTATGGGCTAGTCTTGTAAAGGCTCCAGGGCCATTAGCCTAGTACACACCTCTGAACCTATGAATTCCATCACTGAAGTATCAAATAGAGCAAACTATAAAGCAGTTAAGACAAGGAGTGTCACTGTTAGAAGAGTATACAAGAGGGAACAGATCAACAAAATTACCCAGGATGATAGACATGATAAAAGCAATGCACAGTATCAGAACAGATCAGAATCTATCGTGCAGTATCGCAAATAAAATATCAGCACAGGCAGAAAAACTTAGAAGATATTAGATAAATATAAAGGAAAAGTATGAAATAAGAAATTTATTGATGACCCAAAAAAGTTTTATAGAGAATTGGGGAAACAAGGCAAAAGGAATTGCACCACCACCAAAATATAAGAAATAGATACATTTTGGAGAAATATCTTTGAAGACCCTGTGGAACACAACAAAGATGCTAAATAGATAAAACAAAGTATAAGTAAAACCACAATGTAAAGACAAGATAGCACTCACAACAAGCTCCGTGCACACAAGAAAATAAATAATACCAAGTCCAAAAAGTCAAAACTGTTGCACGGAGAAGCAGGACTCTTGAAAATCAATGTCCATGTATACTCACAAAGGCTGCCTGTAATGGCACACCATCAACTGTTCTTTAAATTCAAAAGTCAGTTACAAAAAGTCACAACTTGCTATTCAGCACTGTCAGGAACTTCCAATTGCATCAGTTAACTTCACCGAACAATAACTTGTAGACATTCAAATGCAAAAGGCTGCCTGTAATGGCATGCACTAATCCAAGCGTTCAGCGAAGTTTAAAGAAAAAGAAAAGTTTATTTAACATCTGGCTAGCGCTTTCAACAAGGTCTTCTTCAGGCCGTTATACAATTTTTCAAAAACTTTCACATACATGCTAAATAGATAAAACAAAGTATAAGTAAGAATAAGAAGTTCAAATGTACAGGATATGCAATGGGATGAAGTAACAGCCAGAGAGATTGAAACAAAGTTAAGAAAAGCTCCTAACTGGAAAACACTGGGAAAAGATGCAGTACCTAACCTCTGGTTAAAAGTGTTAACATCTTTATATGAAGATTTAGCCATGAGTAAGAACTATTTATATGCACATCCTGAACAGACACTAGCCTGGCTAACAACAGGAAAAACAATACTCCCACTTAAGAGTGAGCCTGCAAGCTTTTCAAAAACTATAGATTAATAACTTTTCTTCCAATGACATTTAAACTATACTTTGGAATTGATGCTGATAGAGTTTTATAGCCATTTAGAAGAAAACTCAATCATGGCACTAGAAGAAAGTCATATGGAACAAAGGATCATTTGATGTTAAATAAAGTCATATTGGAGAACTGTAAAAAGGGGAAGAATCTAAGTATAGCATGGACAGACTATAAAAAAAGCATTTGACGGTATTCCACATTCATGGATAAAGAGTGCTTAAAAATATATAAGATACACCCTACATTGATTGATTACATTACAGTGACCATGAAACAGTGGCAAACCACTTTGTAGTTAAGCCATGATAAAGGACAAATTATTATTCCAGGATTAAAAATTCAAAGGGGGATATTCCAGGGTGACTGTTTCACTGCTGCACTTTTGTGTTGCCCTTAACCCATTAAGCTGCCTACTTAGTAGATTAGGTCATGGCTGTAATTTGGCTCCCAGAAAACAACAAAGTGTAAAGACTTATCTTTTTTTTGTAGATGATTTAAAACTGTATAGTTCATCAGATGAAGAAATGAAAGTACAACTGCAAGTGGTCAACACTTTTTTCAGATGATAGAAGAATGTCATTAGGTCTTGACAAATATGCAAAAACGACCTTTAAAGCAGGAAAGCTGCAAGACCAAAAAAACATAAATTTGGGACAGGAATGTGATATAAAAGAACTTGAGTAAGAGGGAGTGTATAAATATTTGGAAACTGATGAAGGATCAGTAATAAAACACGAACAAATACAAATAAAACTTAGTAAGGAATATTTTAGAAAACTTAAATTAATATTAAAAACAGCATTGATATTTAGAGGAACAAAGATAAAGCTATAAACCAGTTTGCTCTTCTTGTCCTAACTTACAGTTTTGGAGTGATTGACTGTCCCCAAAAGGTGTTGGACAGTTTGGACAGGAAAACAAAAAGGATGCTTCATGTTCATCAAATGATTTATAAAATTCAGTGCATACCAAGACTATATATCCCCTGTTCCGAAGGCGGTATAAGGCTCCTCACAATTGTTTATATGTATAGATCTGGAATTGTGGGACTGCATACATATCTGAAAACCTCACAAGACCCAAATGTAGTGAAAGTCTTGAAACACAAGGAGAACAAGTCTAAAATGACTTCCCTGCTTAGTTTAACGGAAGCATATCGTCAAGCGGGAATGGAAATCAAATGAGAAGTAGATAAAAATCAGACAGCAACTGAATGTGCCAAAAAACAAGAAAGAATATGTGGTGAAGGATTATATGAGAAGGCAATAAATATGGAAAATGCATAAATATAGTTGCAAGTATGGAAAACTCTTGGAACAACCACAGGAATGGTTAAGGAGAGGTGCATTTAAACCAAAAGACAAAAGGTTAATATTGGTGGCTCAAGATTGTGAACTATGTAGATGTCGGTTTGCAAACTCCATTGAACATGTGGGAGAAACAGACAAATGTAGGTTTTGTAAAACAGAATTGGAAACAGTTGCACACCTCCTTGCTGGTTGTGACATACTAATGGCAGAAGGGCTGTATACTGAAAGGCATAATAATTTGGCAAGACTATTGCACTGAGGATTATGCAAATATTATAATATTGAAGCAGCTGAAAAGCACTTGAAACTTGAGCCAAAAAGCATTATAGAAAATGAAGTTTATATTACATGGGATCATCTATTACCAACAGTTCAAAAGTAGATGCGAGAAAACCAGATATAGTAATCCATGAAAAGAAGACACAAAAGCATTGATTATTGAAATTGCTACACTCACTGACTACAGTGTCTTATAAACAGAGAGACACAGAAGTCATAACATATCAGTATTTGCAGGCAGAAATGAGGGCAATGTGGAAGAAAGATACCCAGACAGTTCCAGTAGTTCTAGGAGCAATGGGTCTTATAACAAAGAATTTACAATTTTACTTAAATATGTTATCAATACATGTAACTCCATACAAGTAGCAGAAGTGTAATTACTTGACACATTGCGAGTGCTGCGAAGATAGTTAACATCAAAGACTGAAACAGTACTAATTTAATGAACCTTAATCATACTTTAACTTAGGAATGGAGTCATACCTCTCAACTGTCCCTGATTTTCAGGGTTGTCCCTGATTTTGACACAAATTTTATCTCTGTCCCTCTTAATCCCTCCTAAAACTGGTGACTTTTGGAGACATGGTGGTGACTTGCACTTAATAAATAATGACAATAATTAGAGTTACAGATGTCTTTTACTTTAAAAATGTATATAGATTTGCATTTTTTTTTATTCTGTTAACATCTCAACTTAACAGCACTAGTATTTTAAAAAGTGTCCTTGATTGTCCCTGATTATTTCTGGATTTGTCCCTATTTAGTTGAGAGCTATGAATGGAGTCCATTCCTGTCATGGTATTAGAAACCCAAAAGACTTGGAGAAATAAAAAAAAGCAGAACCAAACATCTCGCGCATCCCCTTACAACACGCAACCTTTCCAAGTTTAACACAGAAATGTCCATTACTACACTATCATCTATTAACTAGAACTTCCTAAAAATCTTCCCCTTAGATGATGTAAATTAATCTGATACAACTTTCCTGAATAACCTTGCAGCTGCTAGAAGGAGGAGACTAAAGCAAATAATGCAGTTTGGGTATCCAAAAATAGTAGAATGCTAATGCAGGATTGAGAAAGCATGGAAAGAAAGGCAAAAATATAAAACCCCACAATATCTTGGAAAGCTCAGAATGTTTTGTAAGCATACGAAAAAGCAAAATAATGAAAAACCAAAATATATATATATATATATATATATATATATATATATATATATATTTCAGAGTAATAGTAAACATACCCCTAAAACATTCTGGGCAACCATTAAAGAAATCTTTCATCCTGGCAATAAATTCAACCCTAACCCCTCTGCCAATAACTCATCATAGGTATCAGTCAGTAAAATGGCACTCCACCCTCTCTCCGTACCTCCCAGTCACCACCGGTGTAATACAAGGCTCTGTCTTTGATCCCCTCCCCTGGTGTTGTGTACTAAAAAATAGGGAGAAATGTATGGGGTAGATGTGTCACGGAAGGTGGTGTTGACGAGGAAGTATTGTTGAAATCAATGGTGCTTTACCATGCACCAGACTCCAGGAAACCAGAAGTCTGTAGCGTGAGAACTGCAATTAAGCATAGAGTGGTTCAATCTGTTGAGGATCCTTGCAGAGTGGTATCGGAGGTGTTAGCAGGCACATCCACTGATATTACGTCAATTACCCAACACCAACGCATTGAAGCAGTCTGTCATCAGATGTAAAAACAAGGCAAAAAGAGATCACTTTAAGGGCTTCACTAACCTGAAACAGCTCACGTCAGATATGTTACCCATTAAAAATGGTAGTTTTATAGTTCAACATGATAGCGATGGTGGGATATGTAATAGTGTAGTGACCATTACCACTCTGAAGAACCTACAAATGTTGAGTCAAGCTGAATACATGATGGTAGATGGCACCTTCCCATTACATAATGTTGACTGCAAACAGATGTATACAGTCCATTGCCCACTGCCTGGTATAGAATACAGAAAAAAACATCCCTGTTGTGTACAGGTTACTCTCCAGCAAAGCAGAAGTTATATATGATCTCTTTTGGAAGAATGTGAAGCTGGTATGTGAGCAGAATTCCATAACACTGTCATCAAGAGTAATACTCAGTGATTTCGAGAAGGGTGCTGTAAATTCCATACAGCGGAATTTCCCTCATAGTAATCCCAAAGGTTGCTGGTTCCATCTGAACCAGATACTCTGGAGGCAGATACAACATTTACACCTGGCCAGTGAATTCAGTAAGTGTAGAATGTTTTCCTCCCTATGCAAAGAACTCCCTGTGCTAGCTTTCCTGCACCCAAGGGATGTTATCACTACCTTTGATGGTATTGTGACTGACATGCTGGAGGTGGCGCAACCACTGTTCACTTTCTTCAAAGAGAACTACATTGTTGGGAAACCCTGGCAGTATGGTATGAGAGGCATAACATCAGAGAGAATACCACCTCTATTTGAGGTTCAATTTTGGAATCAGCATGATACTGCTGTGCTAGGGGTTCCGAGATCTTGAAATGCAGAGGAAGGGTGGCACAGGCACCTTTGCAGCTTGTTAGGGAGGAAGAGATTATACATTATTGACATGTTGGAAGCCATTCAGCTAGAACAGAACCATTTAGAGGATCTATTGCAGAGGAACGACATGTGTACACCTCCGTCACCTAAACAGAGGCATTTGCAAGTCAAGGAGGAAGTGTTTAGTAGACTACTAGCTAAACAGGATACCTTTACATGTCGGGGTTTTACTGCCCTTGTAGCAAAGCTTTGCTCCTTTTAGGATGAGTACCCACATACACTCCTGTTCTGGATCGCACGTATACAACTGAACCTACAATTGGGTGAAGCACAGTATTTGGTAATGCAGAGCAGTTAAGTGGATATACTTGTGTTGTCTATGCAATTTGTGGTGGTCTGAGCACATTGGTGGACACTAGCTATCTGGGGAAATGAGAAGGTCGTCCCAGCATCACAGCAGTTATACAGCCATAACCATGTTGACTGGCTAAAGCTGCATCGTATTTAAACAGGAATAGTAATTCTGGGCTATATGGATAAGTACAACTTCCGATGCTGCAGCAATGTTCCAGGGGAAACATACAACGCGGTAGTACATATTTGCATATTGCTGTTCGAAAATGTCGAATCGATGTCTTCATCAACTGTGTTTGACAGTTTCACCGTCCAGTAATGTGTAATTCATGCTTACACGTCAATGATATCAGCTTTCGGTAATGTGACAGTCGAACATCTGATAGTAAACCCACTTCATTACTTCTGTAAATTTCTTCCCATGGCTTTCTCTGCAAATATACTATAAACCTGCTTTTCTCTCACTTCGTATTGCATTTTGTGTTTATATTATACTAACTTACCTTTAATTTCTCTATAAGCTAACTAAAACTTCTCTAACTATTAAATCATTGTCATATAACTTGTATTTATATTGTGTGTAATTTGGTATAGTTATTTAAACTGCAGTTGTTTTTTGTATTATTTTTAAAGACTGTAAAATTATTGTTCTTAAAATGTGTTATAATACGTTAGAGATTTTCTCCCTGAGCCTCTGCTGAAGATGGGCCCCTACCCAGGCGGACTTTCTTGGCAATCAAATGTCAATAAATAAGTAAAAAAAAAAAAAAACAAATATATATATATATATATATATATATATATATCGTAGTAACAAGTTGAATTATATTGTCTTGATCATTTACTCTTTCACTTTTGTCCCACTCTAACATCAGACAAATACACAGAAAGTGGCTGTCATTTGGTGGGCAGGGATAAAGAGGCATGCTGTTTATACGTATGCCACCAACAACTGGAAATGTATGCCTGTGAGGATTTGTTCCTTCACTTTCATCACAGTCTAACATGAGAGGGGAACACAGAAGATGACTGTCTTTTTGTGGGGATAGGACAGGGAGGCAGGCCTCATTCCTAAATATGACTTTTATATTCTTGCAAGCATTTGTTTTTTCAGTTTATTGGGAACTACTTTCTCAGCTCTAAGCATTAAGCTTTGGACACAATTTACTTTTTACTTGACAAAAGATGAGACTGCATTTCCTTCCTTCCTCATGATTTTCCTTCAGTTCATTGTTGTTGGCTAAGTATATACAGAAGGTATGTCTTAGGCCATTGTACTTCTTAGGAGTAAAGAGCATTAACTTTGCTTTATTTTGGTTTAGGAGTAAGTGTGAAATACCTTAGCCAAGATTCTATAGTAGAGGAGGAGAGATGGGTGATTTCTTGAAGTTTTGGGACAGTTTGGTCAGAGCAGATAAATGTGTCATCTGCGTATTGTGCTGCAGTGGCAGATAAGTGTAGTGTCATCTGTGTATTTTGCCATGGTAGCAGATAAGTGTAGTGTCATGTGTTTTGTGCTGTTGTGGCAGGTAAGTCTAGTGTCATCTGCATATTATGTTGTTGTGGCAGATAAGTGTAATGTCATCTGTGTATTCTGCTGTGGTGGCAGGTGAGTCTAATGTCATCTGTGTACTGTGCCGTGGTGGCAGATAAGTATAATGTCATCTGTGTATTGTGCTGTGCTGGCAGATAAGTGTAGTGTCATCTGTGTATTGTGCCGTGGTGGCAGATGAGAGTAGTGTCATCTGCATATTATGCTGCAGTGCCAGGTGAGTGTAGTGTCATCTGCATATTGTACAGTGGTGGCAGATAAGTGTAATGTCATCTGTGTCTTGTGCTGTGATGGCAGATAAGTGTAGTGTCATCTGTGTATTGTGCTGTGGTGGCAGATAAGTGTAATGTCATCTGTCTATTGTGCTGTGGTGGCAGATAAATGAAGTGTCATCTGCATATTGTTCTTTGGAGGCAGATAAGTGTGGTGTCATCTCTGTGCTGTGGTGGCAGATAAGTGTAATGTCATCTGCTTATTATGCTGTGGTGGCAGATAAGTGTAATATCATCTGCGCATTGTGTTGTGGTGGCAGGTGAGTGTAATGTCATCTGTGTATTGTGCTGTGGTGGCAGATAAGTGTAGTATCATCTGTGTAATGTGCTGTGGTGACAGATAAGTGTAGTGTTATCTGTGTGCTGTGCTGTGGGGACATATCAGTGTAGTGTCATCTGCATATTATACTGTGGTGGAAGGTGAGTGTAATGTCATCTGTGTATTGTGCTGTGGTGGCAGACAAGGGTAGTGTCATCTGCATATTGTGCAGTGGTGGCAGATCAGTAAAGTGTCATCTGTGTATTATGCTGTGGTGGCAGGTGAGTGTAATGTCATCTGTTTATTGTGCTGTGGTGGCAGATAAGTGTAGTATCATCTGTGTATTGTGCCATGGTGGACAATAAGTGTAGTGTCATCTGCATATTGTGCCATGGTGACCGATAAGTGTAGTGTCATCTATGTATCATGTTATGGTGCAGGTAAGTGTAGTGTCATCTGTGTATTGTGTCGTGGTGGCATGTAAGTGTAATGTTATCTGCATATTGTGCTGTAGTGGCAGATAAGTGTAGTGCGTATTTTTCTGTGGTGGTAGATAAGTATAGTGTCATTTGGTATTGTGCTGTGGTGGCAGATAACTGTAATGCTATCTGAGTATTATGCTGTGGTAGCAGATAAGTGTAATGTCATCTGCGTTTTGTGCCATTTTGGCAGGTGAGTGTAATGTCGTCTGTGTATTGTGCTATGGTGGCAGATAACTGTAATGTCATCTGTATATTGTGCTTTGCTGGCAGATAAGTGCAGTGTAATCTGTGTGTTATGCTGTGGTGGCAGATAAGTGTAATGTTATCTGTGTATTGTGCCATGGTGGCATGTGAGTGTAATGTCATCTGTGTATTGTGCTGTGGTGGTGGATGAGTGTAGTATTATCTGCATATTGTGCAGTGTTGGCAGATAAGTGTAGTGTCATGTGTTTTGTGCTGCTGTGGCAGGTAAGTCTAATGTCATCTGCATATTATGTTGTTGCGGCAGGTAAGTGTAATGTCATCTGCGTATTCTGCTGTGGTGGCAGGTGAGTGTAATGCCATCTATGTATTGTGCCATGGTGGCAGATAAGCATAATGTCATCTGTGTATTGTGCTGTGGTGGTCGATAAGTGTTGTGTCATCTGTGTGTTGTGCAGTGAGGGCAGATAAGTATAGTGTCATCTGCATATTGTGCTGTGGTGGCAGATAAGTGTAGTGTCATCTCCATATTGTGCTGTGCTGTGGTGGCAGATAAGTGTAGTGTCATCTGCGTATTTTGCTGTGGTGGCAGATAAGTATAGTGTCACCTGTGTATTGTTCTGTGGTGGCATGTGAGTGTAATGTCATCTGTGTATTTTGCTGTGGTGGCAGGTGAGTGTAATGTCATCTTTGCATTGTGCTGTGGTGGCAGATAAGTGTAGTGTCATCTGGGTATTATGTTGTGGTGGCAGATAAGTGCATTGTCATTTGTGTATTGTGCTGTGATAGCGGTTATGTATAGTGCCATTTGCATATTGTGCAGTGTTTGCACATACTGCATATTGTGTCGTAGTGGCAAATAAGTGTAGTGTCATCTGTGTATTGTGCTATGGTGGCAGATAAATGTAGTGTCATCTGCATATTGTGCAGTGGTGTCAGATAAGTGTAGTGTAATCTGCGTATTGTGCATTGGTGGCAGATAAGTGCAGTGTCATTTTCATATTGTGCTGTGGTGGCAGATAAATGTAATGTCATCTGTGTATTGTCCTGTGGTGACAGGTGAGTGTAATGTCATGTGCATATTATACTGTGGTGGCACATATGTGTAGTGTCATTTGTGTATTGTTCTGTGGTGGCAGATAAGTGTAGTGTCATCTGAGTATTATGCTGTGGTGGCAGATAAGTGTAGTGTCCTCTGCGTGTTATGCTGTGGTGGCAGATAAGTGTAATGTCATCTTTGTATTGTGCTGTGGTGGCAGATATAGGTTCATAGCTAGTTACTAGGCTGTTGGCCCAAGGGCCTAAGTAAGCCTAGCCAACAAAGTTTCCTGGCTTATGCCAACCCAAGAAAGTTAATTTCCTGTGCCCCTGTCGAGCAGAGCCACAGAAGTGATCCCTGGGGTTATTTCCTATTTTCCATCCACTCATCAAGATTTTTTTTGAAGAGTGTTAATGAGGAACTTTGCTTGACATAGATGGGTAGCTTGTTCCACAGTATGGGAAGTCTCTGGGACAGGAATCTATCCCTCCAGCATGTCCTGTTTATTGTGGTGACAAGATTTAGGTCCCTAGAACATGTAGCTCGGAGGGACTGGGATTTCTTTAGGTGTAGCATGTCCAACAGCTCTGGGTTTGACATAGCTTTGTATGTTAGGCAGTGATCACGTCGAAGTAGGTTATATGCTACAGAGTAAAGCTGGAGGTTTTTGAGACAGACAGTGTAGGGCATCTGTTTGAGGTCAATAATCCTCTTTGTGAGGTACTTCTGTGGCCTTTCCAGCTGCTGCAGATGTCTTGTGAGGTACATTCCAAAAGGGGCGTTGTACTCTGTAATGGGTTTAATGAGTGTTGAGAAGGGTCGGGTTGGGAGGGTGGCCTAATGGTTAAGGTGCTTGCCTTACAAACACAAGGTGCAGGGTTTGAGTCTCACAAGGGATAATTGGCTAGGCTTACAATGGCTCACAAGGGCAGTTAGCTTAGTACTAACCTATGAACCTATGAGAAGAGGGGAGCAATTACCTCTTTTTTTCCTGGATGAGAACCCTTTTGTGATGATCCAGGGTATGTGTAATGTCTTCTGTGTATTATGCTGTGGTTGCAAATAAGTGTAGTGTCACCTGTGTATTATGCTGTGGTGGCAGTTAAGTGTAGTGTCATCTGTGTATTGTGCCATGGTGGCAGGTGAGTGTAATGTCATCTGTATATGGTGCTGTAGTGGCAGGTAAGTGTAATCCTATCTGTGTATTATGCTGTGGTGGCAGATAAGTGTAGTGTCATCTCGGTATTGTGCTGTGGTGATGGGTGAGTGTAGTGTTATCTGTGTATTGTGCAATGGTGGCAGATAAGTGTCGTATCACCTGCATATTGTGCTGTGGTGGCAGATAAGTGTAGTGTAATCTGCTTATTGTGCATTGGTGACAGATAAGTGTAGTGTCATCTTCATATTATGATGTGGTGGCAGATAAGTGTAATGTCATCTGTGTATTGTGCTGTGGTGGCAGGTGAGGGTAATGTCATTTGTGTATTATGCTGTGGTAGCAGATAAGTGTAGTGTCATTTGTGTATTGTGCTGTGGTGGCAGATAAGTACAGTATCATCTGCGTATTATGCTGTGGTGGCAGATAAGTGTAGTGTCATCTGTGTATTGTGCTGTGGTGGCAGATAAGTGTAGTGTCATCTGTGTATTGTGCTGTTGTGGCAGATAACTGTAATGTTATCTGCATATTATACTGTGGTGAAGATAAGTGAAGTGTCATCTGCATGTTGTGCCATGGTGGCAGATAAGTGTAGAGTCATCTGTGTATTGTACTGTGGTGGCTGATAAGTGTAGTGTCATCTGCATATTGTGCAGCGGTGGCAGATAAGTGCAGTGTCATCTGTGTATTTTCTGTGGTTGAGTGTAATGTCATTTATGTATTGTGCTGTGGTGGCAGGTGAGTGTAATGTCATGTGTGTATTGTGCTGTGGTGGCAGGTGAGTGTAATGTCATGTGTGTATTGTGCTGTGGTGGCAGGTAAGTGTAGTGTCATCTGCATATTGTGCTGTACTGTGGTGCTATATAAGCATAGTGTTTTCTGCAGTGAAGATAAGTGAAGTGTCATCTGCGTGTTGTGCCATGGTGGCAGATAAGTGTAGTGTCGTCTCTGTATTGTGCTATGGTGGCTGATAAGTATAGTGTCATCTGCATATTGTGCGGTGGTGGCAGATAAGTGCAGTGTCATCTGTGTATTGTGCTGTGGTGCTATATAAGCATAGTGTTTTCTGTGCATTGTGCCGTGTTGGCAGGCGAGTATAATGTCATCTGTGTATTTTGCTGTGGTGGCAGATAATTGTAGTGTCATCTGCGTATTATGCTGTGTTGGCAGATAAGTGTAGTGTCATCTGTGTATTGTGCTGTGATGGCAGATAAGTGTAGTGTCATCTACATATTATGCTGTGTTGGCAGATAAGTGTAGTGTTATTTGTGTATTGTGCTGTGGTGGCAGGTGAGTGTAATGTCATCTGTGTATTGTGCTGTGGTGGTAGATAAGTGTAGTGTCATCTGTGTATTATGCTGTGGTGGCAGATAAGTGTAGTGTTATCTGCATATTGTGCTGTGGTGGCAGATAAGTTTAGTGTCATCTGCGTATTATACTGTGGTGGCACATAAGTGTAGTGTCCTCTGTGTGTTATGCTGTGGTGGCAGATAATTGTAGTGTCATCTGTATATTATGCTATGATGGCAGATAAGTGTAGTGTCATCTGCATATTATGCTGTGTTGGCAGATAAGTGTAGTGTCATCTGTGTATTGTGCTGTGGTGGCAGGTGAGTGTAATGTCATCTGTGTATTGTGCTGTGGTGGCAGATAAGTGTAGTGTCATCTGTGTATTATGCGGTGGTGGCAGATAAGTGTAGTGTTATCTGTGTATTGTGCTCTGGTGGCAGGTAAGTGTAGTATCATCTGCATATTGTGCCATAGTGGCAGATAAATGTAGTGTCATCTGTGTATTGTGCTATGGTGGTAGATAAGTGTAGTGTCATCTGCTTATTGTGCCTTGGTGGCAGATAAGTGTAGTATCATCTGCATATTGTGCCGTGGTGGCAGATAACTGTAGTGTAATTTGCATACTGTGTATTGGTGGCAGATAAGTATAGTGTCATCTTCCTATTATGCTGTGATGGCAGATAAGTGTAATGTCATATGTGTATTGTGCTGTGGTGGCAGGTGAGTGTAATGTCATCTGCGCATTATGCTGTGGTGGCAGATAAGTATAGTGTCATTTGTGTAATTTGCTGTGGTGGCAGATAAGTGTAGTGTCCTCTGCGTATTGTGCTGTGGTGGCAGTGAATGTAGTGTCATCTGCGTATTATACAGTGGTGGCAGGTGAGTGTAATGTGTTCCGTCTATTGTACTGTTGTGGCAGATAAGTGTAATGTCATCTGCGTGTTATACTGTGGTGGCAGATAAGTGTAGTATCATCTGCGTGTTTTGCTGTTGTGGCAGATAAGTGTAGTGTCATCTGTGTATTCTGCCGTGATGGCAGGTAAGTATAGTGTCATCTGTGTATTGTGCTGTAGCAGCAGATAACTGTAACGTCATCTGCGTATTGTGCCATGGTGGCAGGTAAGTGTAGTGTCATCTGTGTGTTGTGCTATGGTAGCAAGTTTGCTTGCAGTATGAAGATTGTTAATGAAAATATTGAATAGGAATGGCACCAGTATTGATCCTGGTAAGATTCCAGCAGTGACTGATGCAGATAGTGAAAGTAGCAATGACCAGGCAATGTTCTTTTATTACTGCATTTGCTAACTTGACTTAAGAAATGAGGAGTTTCTGAATTATATGTGTGTGATGTACTCCTTTGCATGCATCCTTCTAAGGAAAACACAAAGCACCAGGGCTAGAAATCATATAAAATAAAGTCAGTTCTAGCAATCTTGGGAACTGAGGGCATCATGTATTTATATTGACAGAACTTTTTCTATATTTAACCTGGATGAATAATTCTGCACATGACCTGCTAAACTGTGTGGATATATAATTCTATTCATAACATGTTAACCATATAAATGTGTAAAGCCTGTTGCCTCCTGTACTTATAAACCTTATAGCAGGTAACCAGTAGTAAAATATGCTATGTACAATGTGTCCATTAGCTGTATGAAGTTTTAGTTTGTATTCATAGTATTAGGTACTTAAAAGATACACTACAGTATATATAATATTGTTTACATAAAATATTTGTTTAAAAAATTGAATTTTAAAACTGCTTCAGTCCAATCCATGATGAGTCATAGTGAGACTTTGTAAATCTGTGAAAACATCTCAGAACTTTTTTAAAAAGTTGGACAAATAATATGCACATTGTAACTAAACCAGTGGTGCCTCACTTGCTTGTTTTATTCTAACTGAATATCTGAGCTCTTTGCAATCTGAGTAACATAAACACTGTCGAGTCACTCCCAATTACAGTTTCACAGCATGTTCTGTGTAGTGCTCTACGCACATCTTGCTATGATGTACACCTCTGGCCATGTCCAGGTTTCCTAGTTCTGTGATGTGTGCCGTTACCATATTCTATGTTACTGTGAAAGCAATCAAGGAAGTGTTAGTTTGCATCTGAAATTTCCAGGTGCAACCAAGACTAGGTAAGACTGCAATCCAAATTGTAGCTTGCTACAGATCCCCCACCATGTCCCAAGATTCTCACTACAACTTTCTAAACATACTGGAAAATATTAAGATACAGCCAAACACCCTAATACTGGGTGATTTCAACTACCCTGCCATTAACTGGGAAAACTACTCGGGTACCAAAAACTTTTCCCAATGGTTCTTGGAATTCATAAATTCCAATGCCCTGGATCAACTAATCCATTGTCCCACCAGGAGCTCCAATATCCTAGACCTGGTCATTACCAACATGGGAGATAGATGCTCCACATCAGTGGTCACCCCTCATTGGTCAGGTCTGACCATAAGCAAATCACCCTTGACATCCACATCCCACCCCCACCCCCCAGTAAGGAAACCTCCATAAAAAACGTCTCCAAAGCCAACTTCATCCTACTTAAATCAGAAGTGACAAACTTCATGGCACCCATGCAGACTGGAGCTGAAAGTTCGACTGCTAAATCCTACACTAAGACACTGTATGAGCACATCCACTCATGCATGAATCGTGCCATCCCAAATAGAACCAAGATGCTCTCCTCCAAAAAAAAGGAAGCCAATCTGGTGGTCCCATGCCATAAACAAACTATACAACAGAAGGAAGAAACTGTTGCAGAAAAGTGGAAAATCCCAGGATGCAAAAAACTCCCTTACCAGCCTCAGTAAAAAGGTGAGATCCCTCATAAAATCCTCCAAAGCTAGTTACGAAAATAAAATTACCAAAGATTCCAGACAACCGCAAGGCATTCCATAGTTATGTCAAGAATCTAAATGGCAATGCTCAGATCTGCTCGGAACTACAACAAAATGGCATTAAATATACTGATCCAAAGGATATTGCCAATATCCTGGCAGATTGATTTAGTGCCAACTTCACCCCCCTCTTACCCCCTAAAGGGCCCATCTCAATACCAAAAGATTGCCAAATTCCAGTAATCACGGCCACACAGGTAGAAACCGCACTCTCCAAAGCTAAGAATACAGCATCCATGGGATCAGATGACATCCCAGACTATGTACTACATGAACCACAAAATAAACTGGCACCTCACCTAAGTGTCATGTTTAATCATATGCTCACCTCAGGATTTCTGCCCACTGAGTGGCACACAGCTACAGTTATCCCACTCCACAAGAGGGGATCCACCTTGGATCCCGGGAACTACCGTCCCATCAGTCTGACGAGCCTGATCTGCAAGGGCATGGAAAGCATTATCATAGAACTTATAAACAAAAGATATTGGCAACTTTCAAACACTGGACCCCACCAAGTTTGGGTTCATGAAGGGCTGATCTTGTCTCCTAAACCTGATTGACTTTTTCGAATCAGTCTCCAGAGCTGTGGACAAGGGTAAGGCGGTCCACACAGCCTATCTGGACCTCGCTAAGGCCTTTGACACCATCCCCCACTCTGGAATCATAGATAAACTTACTAAGCTGGGCAGAAATCCCTAATTCACTCGACGGGTTGCCAGCTGGCTTACTGACAAAACCCAGACTGTAAAAGTAGCCGACTCCAAATCCAGCTCCAGACAAGTGACAAGTGGAGCACCTCAGGGTTCAGTCCTGGGACCGCTCTTGTTTGGCATCTACTTCTCTGAAGTACAGGCCAACACTAAGGGACTCTGGCTAACAAAGTTTGCAAATGACTGCAAACTGGGAGCCATTATTGAATCCCCAAATGATGTGGATATTTTACAAAAGGGCCTTACAGAAACAGATGCTTGGTGCCAGAGCCATGGGCTCAAGCTTAATGCCAAGAAATGTATAGTTATCCCCTTTGGGAAAAAAACATGTACCCATGAATTACCACATAGGTGGTAGTACACTAAACACTGAAAGTGTGATGAGAGACATAGCGACACAGGTGGACAGTGGTCTCACCTTCGATAACCACATTGCCACAACAGTCAGGAAATCTTTCTGTGTGGCACACCTCATCACAAAGGGCTTTTCATCCAGGAAAAAGGAGGTCATTGTCTCACTGTACTCATCACTCATTAGACCCATTATAGAGTACAACGTCCCATTTGGTATGTACCTCACAAGACATCTGCAACAGCTGGAAAGGCTGCAGAAATACCTCACTAAAAGAATCACAGGCCTAAAGCAGATGGTCTATGCTGACTGTCTAAAAAAACTCCAGCTATACTCTGTGACATATCATCTACTCAGAGGCAATCTCTGCTTAACATACAAGGCCATGTCAAACCCTGAGCTGTTGGACATGCTCCACTTAAAGAAATCCCAATCACTCAGAGCCACATGCTCCAGGGATCTAAACCTTGTCATCACAATGAACAAAACATGCTGGAGGGATAGGTTCCTGACCCAGAGACTCCCCATACTCTGGAATAGACTGCTCATACATGTCAAGCAGAATGCCTCTTGGCCCTCTTCAAAACGAACCTTGACGATTGAATGGAAGATAGGAAATTCACCCCGGAGATCATGTCAGTCGCCCTGCTAGACAGTAGTCCAGGGAAGTAAATATTGTGGGAAGAAATATCCAAGGAATTGTTTGGCTAGGCTTGTATAGGCCCTAGGGCCATTAGCCTAGTACCATCCTATGAAATTATGAAACTATGAATGGTGCCCAGGTGCTGTGCCATGTGCTGTACCTTGCTGTGTGTTACCTGTGCTATGTTTTGTGGTTTACCCTGCTGTGTGTTACAGTGTGAGTATACAAGATGCTATGGATGTTCTTCGTGTTTCACTGTTGCAGTCATCACATTTGGGTTATCCCTGCCAGGGTAGCCCTCAGCCGACCCGAATACCAGAGGCTTTGTATTTCTGCATCGGTTGCTGTCGCTTCAGGACTGATGTCAGGTCATCAGTAGTATAAAGTAAGGCAGCTGACGCCATTACATCAGTTTTTCTTGCCATGGAGCCCAAAGAAGAAGCAGTTCGCACGAGTGCCAGTCGGCCGCTACCTGAGTTTCGTCTACCAAATTGAAGTTGAAGTCTTCTAAAGCTAAGTACCTGGTTGGGGATCCTATTTTCTTGCACTAACCGATGTCAGAAAAAGTTAATAATTGTCTCACCTGTGGAAAGCAAATAGCACACAGAGACTTCCATTCTTACTGCGCCACTTCTTTAGGCCCAGACCATGATGTCCCCTGTTGTCGCTTCTGTGCTTTGTTCAATGCCAGAACTATCTGTCATCGGGCCCTTATTGTAGCCAGATATTTTCTCTTACAGTCCTCAAATTCTGATATGGCTTCGGTAAGCCATCCGACAGCAGATCTTCTGAAAAAACATAAAGATAAAGACAGAGACAGACTGCACATGTCCAAACCTACTGACAACGCTTCCGTTAATCTAGTCATCATCTCTCCAGTCCTCAGTGAGGCGCTTTTGCAGCCCCTGATGCCCACATCTGTGGAGTCGCAGGCCACTACTGAGACTCTTTCAGAGTCCGGTATAGCCACAAAATTCTTCTTCGACTAAGGATCCTGCAGTCGTCTCTACCTTGGATGGGTCCGGAGCCGCTGAGCAGGCACCGGCTTCCAAGGAAGTCCTTTGCACTACCAATTCTCGACACAAACCGACGTCTTCTTTCGCGACTACCGCTCTTTCATAAACGACCGATTTTCTTAGGTCCAGGGTACGAACCACACCCAAGAAACTGGCGACCCACTCTCAGGCACCTGCTACCTTGCCTCAGTCTCAAATGCTTAAAATGGTGGAAGACCTTATCATGCTGATCAGGGGAAATCAAGCTACCCCCTCCAAAAGGAAAAGTGATCTATCCCCTGTAGTTTTGTCTGAACAAGAGTCAGATGACTCTGATACATCTGAATATGAAGACATGCAACCCCTCTCTACTTATGAGGATCCTGATGCAGAGGATTCCATTCCTTCAGCCTCTCTCCCAGAGGATTTTTCCTTATGGGAAACCCTGCATACCTTAAAGGAACATTTCCAATGGGAGAGTCAAGACTACCCTCAGTCTAAAAAGAGACTCAGGGAATTCCTAGATTTTCCACAGCACAGACCCTTGGCTATCCCCTCAGTCCTGGATGTTGTGGAGGATGTTTTCCTGGAATCCAGCTTGACTCCTAACACCCTCCCTCCTGCACTCAGAAAACCAGACAGGTACTATGGAGTCCCTGACTCACACAAATTTCTTTTTAAAAATCCTACTGCTGACCCTGAGGTAATTTCTCAAGGGCCTAAAGGGATTAAAGCAACCTCTGCTAAGAATCCCACCTCCTCAGACAGGGATTCTCACTAGACAGATGGGGTAAAAAAGTGTACATCTCAGCTACTCTTGCTATCAGGGAATTAAATTGTCAGTTCCATATGCTAATATTTCAGCAACATATCCTGGAACTCCTCAGACCAAAAAAATGTCTTCTTTTCCTGCTTGGGCAGAATCTAAAGAATTACAAGAGTTAATACATTATGCAAGTCAAGTAACTAAACACACCTTGCACTGTGGTTTTGATGCCCTAGAAGCTTCTTGCAGGGCAGCAGTCACTGGATCTGTCATTAGAAGCCATGCATGACTTAAGGAACAGCCCCTGCCAGACCATGTCAAATCTAAATTGCTGGATGCCCCCTTGCACAAAGATAATTTATTTGGGTCTATATTAGAAGACCGAATGTTTAGGTGATCGAACACCTACACAGCGATCTTCTAATATCGAAAGCAAAAAATGGTGAACAGCCGATTTAATGCAGGGAAAGATTTCTCTTGGCCGTTTGCCAGAGTTTGCTATTTCCCTACTGTTGCGCAATCTCTGAGTTGGTATATTTAGTTAGGGTGTGTGTGTGTGGGGGGCACAGACCCCACATCGGGGTGTGTCGGGGGGTGAAGCCCCCCACTTAATTTAGATGTAAAGTAATGTTTTTTGTGTTGTACCAATAGACCAGAAGCCAGCCAGAAGCCTTTTAAAACCAATTTAATATGTGCACAAAACACACAGTAAACACATAGGTTCATAGGTTGGTACTAGGCTATCGGCCCTAGGGCCTATACAAGCCTAGCCATAACAATTCCCTGGCTATTTCTTCCCACACTGTTTGCTTCCCTGGACCCTGTCTAGCAGGGTGACTGACATGATCCCCGGGGTGAATTTCCTGTCTCCCATCCAATCATCAAGGTTCCTTTTGAAGAGGGCCAAAGAAGCACTCTGCTTGACATGTCTGGGCAGACAATTAAAGTACAGCGTTTTTGTTTCAAACACTTCATCAGATGTGGTTCTGAGGTAAATTGACAGGTTAAACATCTTGCTAATGAACAGATTGACCAATAAAATCATTCAATAAAATGATTCAATAAAATGACATAAATACTCATAAATATTAATGAATAAATAAGAGTTAAAATTGAAACCAATATAATAGGCACTTTAAAACCTATAAAAACCTGTATAAAACAATTGATTAAAAATTATTACATAATTAATTCAAATGAGGACCATTTTGAACAGAATTATAACATTAAGTTAAAGAAAGGAAGGTTAAAAGCTCCATAAGAAATAAATTTCACCAGCTTAGAAATTAATGTAAAATAATACCTTTGTCTCCCTCTAGTGGTCAAATTTGATTAATTAATTAATTTTTAATCAATTGTTTTATACAGGTTTTTATAGGTTTTAAAGTGCTTATTATATTGGTTTAAATTTTATTTATTCATTAATGTTTATGAGTATTTATGAGCCATTTTATTGAATGTTTTTATTGGTCAATCTGTTCGCTAGCAAGATATTTAACCTGTCAATTTACCTCAGAACCACATCTGATGAAGTGTTTGAAATGGAAACGCTGCATTTTAATTGTCTGCGTTTATGTGTTTACTGTGTGTTTTGTGCACATATTAAATTGGTTTTAAAAGGCCTCTGGCTGGCTTCTGGTCTATTGGTACCTTGGATTTGGTTATTGGTCTCATTTTGGTACTTTGTGGCTGTTTTTTCTTGTTTTTTTGTGTTGTCACCGAGGGGCATGTTTCCCTGGGACATTTGACATTGTGCGGTTCGATAGTAGAAGATCGATGTTTAGATGTTCGATCACCTAAACATTCAGTCTTCTAATATAGACCCACTTATTTGGCACTAAGGCAGAAAAGGTCTTAAAAAAGATGGAAGAAAAAGCAAAATCTGTGCAAACAGTTAAGGATTTCTTACAGGTCCAGCCACCCAGGTTCAGCAGGCATTGTCCCACCAAACACTGGTCCTTTCCTGCTCCCACTAAGCCAGTCCAGCCTAGGCTCCGGGGAACCAGACCCCCCCAGACAGCAGTCACAGGGAATGCAGAGATCTAAGCAGTGGACTACCTCCACTTCAAAACCAGGGAGTTCTAAGCCACCCCCCTTATGGTAAGAACTCACAATGACTCACTTCCTCCACCCCCTCCTTCTGCCCACCTTCACTTACCCCTAGGAGGAAAACTCTCCTTTCACGGAAGTACCTGGGCCACCATTAGCAACGACCGCTGGGTTCTGAACATAGTGTCTCAGGGATACAAATTTTCCTTCCACACCCTTCCAGCCCCAAAAGGGTTCCCAGATCTAAACCAGTGGGCAGAGGCTCAAAAACAAATCCTTTCTCTGCTTTCTATGAAGGCAGTAGAGCATCTTCTTGCAGAACTGATAGGCCAAGGTTTCTACTCCAGACTTTTTCTGGTGCCCCATCCTCAATTTATCCATTCTAAACACCTTCCTGGTGATCTCTAAATTCAAAATGCTCACCCTTCAGCAGCTGCTACCCATGCTCTCCAAGGATACTTAGCTAGCCACTCTAGATCTAAAAGAGGCTTACCTCCACATTCCTATCAGGGAATCATGCAGGAAATATCTTTGTTTCAGGGCAGGATCTCAACACTTTCAGTTCTCTGCGATTCCCTTTGGCTTATCTACTGCTCCCAGAGTTTTCACAAAATGTCTGGCTCCAGCCATTGCCTTTTGCAGACAAAGGAATATCCAGATTTACCCATAAGTAGAAGACATAGGGAATTTGCAGACTTTGGATCCAACCCAGTTTGGCTTTGTCAAAGGCAGATCATGCCTTTTAAACTTGGTTGACTTTTTCAAAACAGTCACCAAGGCCATTGTGAGGAAGGCAGTCCATACAGCCTACCTAGACCTGGCGAAGGCTTTCGATACAATACCCCACTTGGGTATCATTGAAAAACTCATCAACTTAAATGTAAACCCATACATTACAAGATGGGTTGCAAACTGGCTGAGTGACAGAACCCACAGGGTCAGAGTTGCTGGCGCCATGTCAGACTCAAAGCCTGTCACAAGTGGTGTCCCACAGGGCTCAGTCCTGGGCCCACTCTTGTTTGGCATCTACTTTTCTGAAGTACAAGCAAACACAGGAGGGTTATGGCTGACAAAGTTTGCAGATGACTGCAAACTGGGCACCGTAGTCGAAAACACATCTGACACAGATATCCTTCAGAAGGGTCTCACAGAAACGGATGACTGGTGCCAGAGCCATGGCCTAAAGTTAAATGCCAAGAAATGCATAGTCATACCCTTCGGGAAAAACAAGGTTACCCCTAGCTACCATATAGGTGGCAATCCACTGATCACAGAAGAAGTTATCAGGGACCTGGGGACCCAGGTTGACAGTAGCCTTTCATTCGACACTCATATTGCTAAAGTAGTTAGGAAGACCTTCTACATTGCCCACATTATCATGAAGGGATTCACATCTAGATCAAGGGAGGTCATAGTCTCCCTATACTCATCACTCATCAGACCAATGATTGAGTACAATGCCCCATTCGGAATGTATCTGACCCGACACTTGCAGCAGCTGGAGAGGCCACAAAAGTTCCTCACCAAAAGGATAAAGGGTCTCAAAAATCTGTCTTATGCTGCCAGACTGAAAGAACTCCAGCTCTATTCAGTTGCTTACCGCTTGGGTGACCTGTGCCTGACATACAAGGCCATGTCAAACCCAGATTTGATGAACATGCTTCACCTCAAAAAATCTAGATCCCTCAGAGCCACAAGGGCAGGAGACTTAAACCTCGACACGGTTATTAATAGGGCGTGCTGGAGGGATAGATTCATCACCCAAAGACTCCCTATGCTGTGGAACAAAATCCCGGTATATGTGAGGCAGAGCACCTCGCTGGCCTTGTTCAAGAGAAATCTTGACCAATGGATGGGAGATCGCAGATATACCCCAGGGGTTACCTCAGTGTCACTGCTCGAGAGAGGCACAGCAAAATAATGGGCATAGTTTCTCCAAACTAAAGGGGTGGCGTAAGCCACAAAACTATGGGCTAGGCTTGTAAATGCCCTCGGGCAGATAGCCTAGTATGAACCTATGAACCTATGAACTGCCTTATTCAGGCAGACAGCCAGGAAAAGCTGCTCAAGCACCTGGCCTTTGTAAAGACCCCACTAACCTCACTAGGGTACACAATCAATAAAAATAAATCCAAACAGGTGCCCACCCAAAGGATTATCTTCCTGGGATCAAGCCTGGACACATCATCCCAGATGGCATTCCTTACACCAGAAAAACAAATTTTCCTGACAGACTACTTTTCCCAACTAGCCAGCAGGCCCCAGTTATCTGCAAGGAAGATCCTGCAAGCTCTGGGGTTCATGGCATCTTGCATACTACTCATTCCATATGCCAGACTGCATATGAGGAAATTTCAATGGTACCTAAAGAGCCTTTGGCATCGGCACTCTCAAGACCTGGAAACTCTTCTACCTATAATTCCTTGCCTCAGAAAAGATTTTCTTTGGTGGGCAACAGCATGCTCCCTCAACAAGGGACTGCCTTTCTCACCCCCCCCCCTTGCTGCCCAGACCCTCACCACAGATGCCTCAGACTATGCTTGGGGTGCACACCTAGTTAGCAGGTGCATACAGGGCCAATGGAGCCTGCAGCAAATCCCTCTGCACATCAACCAAAAAGAGATGATGGCTGTCAGCACACCTTGATAGCTTTGAAACCCCTTCTCTCCTGAGGGGCTCTCCTGATCAGAACAGACAATTCACTGTGATGTGGTATATCAACAAGCAGGGAAGGACTCACTCCTA
Source organism: Protopterus annectens (assembly GCF_019279795.1). Lineage (NCBI taxonomy): Eukaryota > Metazoa > Chordata > Ceratodontiformes > Protopteridae > Protopterus > Protopterus annectens. The sequence continues at coordinate 15,161,481 of NC_056745.1, forward strand.
CCCTCTATGCAGGCTGGCCATGACCCTTTAGCACACAGCCTCTGCCATGCAACTGCACTTGTTAGCACAATTCATACCAGGCTCTCTCAACTCTCTGGCAGACCAATTAAGCAGAAATCTGGACCCACATGAGTGGCAGCTCAACAGAAGAACCTTCACCTTAATAACTCAGAAATGGGGCACCCCGAAGGTTGACCTCTTTGCCTCCCACACCAACCATCAGCTCAGCAAATTCTGCACCAGGGAGCATCACTGTATGGCTTGGAAAGTGGATGGCCTGTCCTTCCCCTGGGTCAATCTATCGGTCTATGCCTTTCCTTCACTACCTCTCATCCCCGGGGTGCTGCTCAAAATAAAGGAGGAAAAGCCAAGGGCAATTCTTATAGCTCCAGACTGGCCTCACCAGCACTGGTACCCACTGCTGTGCAGCCTGTCCCCCACTGCTACCATGGCATCTCCCTCAGATTCCAAACCTTCTGACCCAGAGGGAAGGGGAATTCATGCATCCACAATTGCAGACACTCAAATTTGGCAGCTTGGCTTAATCTCTAACCCTGGATCAATCTGCCATCCTCAGTAAACAGGTTCTAGATGTTATCCATGAGGCCAGACACCCTAGCACTAGAAAGTCTTATGCTGACAAATGGAAAAAGTTCTGCATCTGGATCCAGGCGAAGGGAGCCAATACAGCACAGCCCTCCCTCCCTCCCTCTCATCCTGGATTACTTAGCTGACCTACTACACAGTGACCTCTCTTTCGTGTCTGTACAGATTCTTGCCTCTGCTATTTCTGTTCATTTTCTCACTGAGCAGCTCCTTTTCTCACACCCTTTGATCAAACAGTTCCTGAGAGGGGCTAGCAACTTGAAGCCACCCAGAAGGGCATCATCCCCAGCTTGGGACTTTATTTATTTATTTATTTTTATTTATTTTACATTTGTTAACCGGGCTAGTCTAACTGGATATATTTCCATTTTCAGTAGAGGCCCGGGGAGAAAAGCTCAAGTTAAGACTTTAACTTTGTAATGGAAAAGCTCACCCTGCCCCCTTTCAAACCAGCTTACTCTGCAAAGCTAAAATTTCTCTCCTGGAAGACAGCACTCCTTCAGGACATCACTTTAGCCAGAAGAGTCTCCGAGCTGCAAGCGCTCATGGCTGTGGAACCCTTCATCATCTTCCATGCTGACAGGGTATCCCTCAGAACTAACCCATCATTCATGACCAAGGTGGTGTCTAGCATAGCTCTCAACAAATCCATTCATTTGCCCACCATTTTTCCTAATCCCCAGAACAAGGGGGAAATGATTCTGCACTCTCTAGATGTGGGCAGACAGCTCAGATTCTATCTGTACAGGACTAAATCCTTCATAAATTCTGATCAATTGCTGGTTAGCTTTGCTAAGCCATCTCCAAACAAACCATTTCCAAATGGATAGCACACTGCATCCATTTCTGCTACAAACAACATGGAAACCCTCCCCCAAGGGGGTCAGGACTCACTCCACCAGAGCAGCCTCCACTTCTGCAGCTTTCCTCAGAGGAGTCTCCACCAGGGACATCCTGGAGGCTGCCACCTGGACATCTGTTCACACTTTTACCAAACATTACCACCTGCCTCTCTTCTCCAAATCCAGGGCAGGGTTTGCCTCTGCAGGTTTGCAGGGCATCCTAGCCAGCCCCTAGTTTCTTTGACTGCCTCCACCCATTTACTCAGCTTTGGGAATCAACCCAAATATGATGACTGCAACAGTGAAACATGAACAGCATAGTACAGTTGTGTCACTTACCATAAATGTAGATGTTTGAGTGTATTCACTGTTGCAGTCCTGGATGTTCTTCATCTCACATTGCTGCAGTCCTTACATATGGGTAGTCCGCTGTCCTCGGTCGGCCCGAATACCAGAGTATTAGGCTGACGTCGGTCATGGGCGCTCAGATCTGACATCAGAGCGTCAGGGTATAAAAGCGCATGACCGACGTCATATCCTCAGTCTTTTTTGCCGCATGGTCCGATGCAGAAGCAGCGTTGCAAGTGCCGTTCGGCGTTCTGAAATTTTCGTATTCTGAGTTTTAGACCGAAACCAAGTTGGGCTAAGTACCCCGTTGGGGAATATTTTTGTTTTTTCTTGCCTCAGTTAATTCCGGATGTCAGAAAAAGTGAATAATTGTATTTCTTGTGGGAAACAGATACCGCATAGGGATTGTCACTCTCTTTGCATTCCTTGTTTGGGACCGGACCACGACGTAGTCCGGTGTCGGTTTTGTGCTAGGTTTAATAAGCACACTATAAAAAGAAGGTTAGATTGTGCTAGGTTAGTCTTTGGTAAGCGGTGTAATTATAATATGCCGTCGGATCCTCCGACGCCTGCTTCCACTGAAGCGCAAAGACAAATCCTTGAAACCTAGACAGGTTGATTCGTCCGTTTCGGACGCCGGTCCTGCAGAAACTACAGTGGAACAGGTGGATCCGGCTGAAGTTTCTGTTGAGCCTCAGGGGGAAACTTTGATTTTGCAGGATGTGGCCTCACAGGAGTCAGGTCAAGCTGAAGGGGCCTCTCAGGTTACTGTTCTCCCTTCTATGCCTAAGGTGGTTAGGCCTTCTGCTACTACTTCTAAGGCTTCTTCTAAGGGCAGGTCTGTTTTGCCTTCCTCTGGTGTCCCTCCGGGTACTTCAGGGTCTGTGCCTAAAAAGCACATGCTTAAAATGGCAGAAGATTTGATTACTTTAATTAGAGGTTCTATGCCCCCTCCTGATAAGAGGCCCAGGGTGGAGCCAGAGTTGGAAAGTTTGGACCAGGCCTCAGATGACTCAGACTCTTCTGCTGAAGATATTCAAGATTTTCCCCCTTATTCGGATTCTGATGCAGAGGATTCCACTCCTTCTGCTTCTCCTCCAGAGGATTTTTCATTTTCAGAAACTCTGCATTCCATGAGGGAGCATTTTAAGTGGGAAGGACAAGATTTCTCTGATTCACGGAAGAGGCTTAGGGAATTCTTGTTTTTACCACAGCATAGACCCTTGGCTATACCTCCTGTTTTGGATGTTGTTCAAGATGTTTTCTCGGAGGCTTCCCTTAATCCAGATTCTTTGCCTCCTGCGCCAGTTAAACCGGACAGGTATTACAGGGTGACTGAGGCTCATAAATATCTGTATAAGAGTCCTAGGGCGGACCCAGAAACTATTAGTCAGGGGCCTAAGGGTGTTAGAGCTTCTGTTGTAAAGAATCCGGTTCCTCTAGATAAGGAAGCTAGAACTTTGGATAGATGGGGTAAGAAGGTGTATACCTCTTCTACTTTCACAATGAGGGCTTTAAATTGCCAGTTTCATATGTTGAAATATCAGAATTTCCTCCTTTCTCAGCTAAAATCTAAAGTGGATGCTTTGGCAGAGGGCATAGAGTGTAAAGAATTGCAGGATTTAGTACATGTCTCTGAACAGGTGGGTAAGCATTCTTTGCAGTGTGGTTTTGATGCTGTACAGGCCTCTTCTAGGGTGGCTGCCACTGGTTCAGTTCTTCATAGGCACGCCTGGCTTAAGGATCAGAATTTGTCCGAGCATGTTAAAACTAGAATTCTGGATGCCCCTTTACAGTCTGAAGTTTTGTTTGGTCCCCCTGTGGAGTCGGTTTTGAAGAAAATGGAAGACAAGGCTAAGTCCATGCAGACTGTTAAAGATTTTTTACAGGTGCAACCTCCAAAGTTTAGTAGAAATTGGCCTACTAAGGGGTGGACCTACCCTTCTTCTGATTCTCAGTCTAGGGGTAGATCTAGACGTGGCAGGGGCAGAGCTCACAGTACATTCAGGCCTAGAACTTGGAGTTCACCTGCACAATCTGCAGGTGAGGGCAGGGGCCAGTCCTTTCGTAAACAGGCCCAATGACCTGCATTTTCAGCTGCCAGATTCTTCTTCCTGGCAGCTCCTTTGGGAGGAAAGTTAGCACTCTTCAAGCAAAACTGGCTTTTAGTCACCCAGGACAAATGGGTATTGGACATTATAAACCGAGGCTACAAGTTCTATTTCCATACATTGCCTCCTTTCAAAGGCATGCCAGACGTTCCTCCTCGGCAAAGGATAGAGGCTCACAAGCAGATTTCTTTACTTCTTCAAATAGGAGCTATACAGCCAGTTCCTCTGTCAGAAGTGGGACTAGGATTTTATTCTCGCCTGTTTCTAGTACCAAAGAAAGGGAACACGTGGAGACCAATTTTGGATTTATCTATCCTCAACACTTATCTGGACATTCCAAAGTTCAAAATGCTGACGTTACAACAGCTTTTACCTCTGTTGGGAAAAGATCACTGGATGGTAACTCTGGATCTCAAAGAGGCTTATCTTCATGTTCCTATCAGGCCCAGTTGCAGGAGGTACCTGCGTTTTCGGGCTGGAAATTTACATTATCAGTTCTCTGCATTGCCCTTTGGCTTATCTACTGCACCCAGAGTGTTCACAAAGGTTCTGGCTCCAGTGATAGCCTTTTTCAGGTTAAGAGGAATACAGATTTATCCTGATTTGGACGATTGCCTGATTATTGCACAACACAAAGACGAATTTCTGCATCATCTACAGTATGTGATGGTAGTGTTAAGATGCCTAGGGTATTCTGTGAACGAAACAAAGTCCAGTCTAGTACCCTCTCAGGACATGTGCTTTCTGGGTGTGAGACTGAATACAGCTTCCCAGATGGCCTTTTTGACCCCGGACAAACAAAGAAGCCTTTCTCTTTATTTCCATCAAATGTCTCTACAGTCCAGGCTGACTGCAAGGACAGTCCTTCAAGCCTTGGGGTTCATGGCATCTTGTATTCTGGTGCTTCCCAATGCCAAACTGCATATGAGGAAGCTACAATGGTATCTCAAAAATGTATGGACACAACACTGCCAAGATCTAGACACTGTCATTCAGATAATACCTTGCATTCAGAAAGAATTTTTGTGGTGGGCTCAGGAATGTCACCTAAACAAGGGACTCTCTGTGACCCGACCAGAGGCGAGTCAGATTCTAACGACAGATGCCTCGGACAAGGCTTGGGGAGCACACCTCAATGGAAAATGGGTGCAAGACACGTGGCCTGTCAGACTTCAACATTTGCATATCAACTTGTAGGAGATGTTAGCAGTCCAATTTGCATTGATGGCTTTCAAGGATTTACTTCACCCAGGACAGGTGTTGATTCAAACAGACAACACTACTGTCATGTGGTACATCAACAAGCAAGGGGGAACCCATTCTTACCCTCTTTGCAGGCAAGCGATGATTTTGTGGGAGACTGCTCTCAGTTTACACCTCAATCTTCAGGCAAGGTTTCTACCAGGAGCACAGAACTCCTTAGCGGATGTGTTGAGCAGACAAATTGTGGATCCTCACGAGTGGAAACTGGATCCTCAGGTGTTTCAAAGTTGACAGTGTTATGGGGACTCCAGACATAGATCTGTTCGCTTCTCCACTAAATTACCAGTTGCCAAAGTTTTGCACAAAATGTTTCATCCCACAGCTTGGAAGGTGGATGCTCTATCATTCAGTTGGAGCAATCTTCATGTCTATGCCTTTCCACCTCTGCCTCTCATTCCCAAGGTACTCCTGAAGGCCAGTATAGACAAGCCATCCATGATTCTGATAGCGCCGGATTGGCCTCGACAGCACTGGTACCCACTACTGAGGAGTTTGGTGCAGGAGCCTCCATGGCCTCTGCCTTTGATTCCGTGATCTTTTGTCTCAGGAGGGCAATCACTTCCTCAATGTCAAGATTCAGTCTCTGCATCTCACAGCCTGGCATATTCTGTTTTAGACCCTGGAGGGTCTCAGCTTCCACAACAAGTTTTGAATGTTATTTTGGAGGCCAGAAGGCCTAGTACAAGGAAAGTTTACACTGATAAATGGAGGAGATTTTTTCTTTGGAGCAAAGCGAAGGACTTTGATGTTTCCAAGCCTGATTTAAGTGTTTCTCTTCAATATCTTACTGAGTTATTGGACAAGGGTTTGTCTTTCTCCTCGATAAAGGTTCATGCTGCAGCCATTTCTGCTCACTATGACTGTGACCCTCCTTTATTTTCCCATCCTTTGTTTAAGCAATTTCTTAGAGGGGCAAAGAACATAAGACCCCCCACGTAGAGCTCCTACTCCTGCTTGGGATCTCAATTTTGTGTTGGAAAAACTTACTCTACAACCTTTTGAGCCTGCAGCTACTGCCAAGTTAAAGTATTTATCATGGAAGACTGCTTTTTTGTTGGCCATTACCTCTGCAAGAAGGGTTTCTGAATTACAGGCCCTTATGGCAGTGGAACCTTTCCTGATTTTTCATAAGGATAGGGTATCTTTGCGTACTAATCCTTCCTTTATGCCTAAAGTGGTTTCTAGTGTGGCCTTGAACCAAACTATTCATTTGCCTACTTTTTATGCAAACCCCCAAAATAAAGGGGAGAAGATTTTGCATACTTTGGATATTCACAGGCAGTTACCTTATTATTTGAGCAGAACCAAGGGGTTCAGGCAGTCTCAGCAGTTGTTTGTTTCTTTTGCTTTGGGTTCTCAGGGAAAACCTGTTTCAAAACAAACTATTTCTAAATGGATTGGGTTTTGTATTTCTTTCTGTTATTCCCATCATGGTAAGGAGATTCCGGCTGGAATCAGACCTCATTCCACTAGAGCTACTGCCACTTCTACTGCCTTTCTAAGGGGGGTAGCTACAAAAGATATTTTGGAAGCAGCCACTTGGAGTTCAGTGCATACTTTTTCCAAGCATTACCACCTTCCTCTTTATTCTAAGTCTAGGGCTGGATTTGCCACTGCAATATTACAGGGCATTTTAGCAGCCCCTAATGCTTTATGATTTTGCCATCCTCCCTTTACCTCTGCTTTGGGATTCTACCCATATGTAAGGACTGCAGCAATGTGAGATGAAGAACATAGTACAGTTTTGTACCTACCATAAATGTAGATGTTCGAAGATCCACATTGCTGCAGTCCAATTTACCCTCCCTCCTTCCCCTCTGTAGTTTGGCGTGGTTATATGGTTTGGGTGATGGTTGTTGTTGGGCATGTTTTTGGGAGGTCTCCTGTTTTTGGGCAGTGGCCTTTCTTTTTAGGGCCTTCTGACATCTGGGGCAAGAAAAGACTGAGGATATGACGTCGGTCATGCGCTTTTATACCCTGACGCTCTGATGTCAGATCTGAGCGCCCATGACCGACGTCAGCCTAATACTCTGGTATTCGGGCCGACCGAGGACAGCGGACTACCCATATGTAAGGACTGCAGCAATGTGGATCTTCGAACATCTACATTTATGGTAGGTACAAAACTGTACTTTTCCCTCCCTCCAGCCCCCTTTCTTCTCTTTCCTTACAAGGAACATATTGGTATTTACTTTCTACTGGTGGGGTTCTTCCACCAGAACCTGGCTCCTACTTGGGGGATCCTGACAGGTTAGGGCAAGAAAAACTGATGTAATGGCGTTGGCTGCCTGATGACCTGATGTCAGTCCTGAAGCAACAGCAGTGGACGCAGAAATACTAAGCCTCTGGTATTCAGGCTGGCTGAGGGCTACCCTGGCAGGGATAACCCAAATGGGATGACTGCAACAGTGAATACACTCGAACATCTTCATTTATGGTAAGTGTACACAACTGTACTGTCTGAATGGTGCACAGGTGCTATGCTATGTACTGTAGCCTGCTGTGTGTTACCTGTGCTATGTTGTGTCATTTCCCCTGTGTTTGTTACATGGTGCTGTAGATCTGAATGGTACACAGGTGCTGTACAGTGTACTGTACCTTGCTGTGTGTTACCTGTGCAAAGTTTTGTACTGTACCTTGCTGTGTGTTACCTGTGCTATTGTGTTACAAGGTGCTGTAGGTCTGAATGGTGCACATGTGCTATGCTGTGTACTGCACCCTGCTGTGTGTTGCCTGCGCTATGTTGTGTCAGATATCCTGCTATGTATTACATGGTGATATAGGTATGAAAAGTGCACAGGTGCTATGCTGTGTGCTGTAACCCTGGTATGTATTATTTATTTTATTTTTCTGTTGCTTTTGTTTACTGGTTTGTCTGACTGGAAGTGTTATAGTTTGAGCACACATGCTACTGTAAGTTCTTGAGATATTGTAAATGTGAAGTGTGTGCAGCCTGTCCTGCTCTGTTTCTGCCTTCCAGTTCCCCCCACCATTGAATATTTGGTGTGGTACCCAGTGTAGTGACCGACGCACTGACGTGATGCCCATTGTGTACCACACGTGCCTGCGTAGCTTTACAGCACATTGTGGTAATTCGAGCAGCTATAAGGTTCTGTTTATGAATCTGGTGTGCAGAGCAGAGGCATTCTCTGAATTTAGCCCCCATGAGAAGGGTAAGTATATATTTTTCTGTCGCATAATGTATTTGTTCTTATCTATGAATCTTTTGTCTCCTGGCTTCTGCTGAAAATGGGAGAAGCGCCAGTCAGAATTTCCCAGTAAACAAAAATAAATATATTTAAAAAGCTTTTTAAAGTAAATTCCTTACGAAAAGCAATCATTGAAAGAAGTGTTGGTGACAGTAGTGAATTACCTTCACTGGAAGTTGACAGCTAGGCGAATACCTAGAAGAGGCTTCCAGATGCTTCATTGAAGTCCTTCACTGCCTAAGTGGAAGATTGTCTCTTTAGGTAGGCCTCAACCATTTCATGAAGGGGTTCTTAAGATAATAGCAATATGCTGACTTGCTGGCTTCCAGTAGCCAGTGCAAACTGCACAGTACATGAGTAATGTCAGCATAATATGATATTCCTGGCAGAAATCTGACCATTAAGTTATAAATACAGTGCAGGTGGCTAAGGTGGGCATCATGTAAACTCAGATATGATGAGACCAGGCCTGAATGACTGTATCAAGGCCCACAGATGGAGTAAGCTGTTTTTTTCTTAAACAAGTCTGTTTACTATAAACTGAGTCACTATTAAAGAACAATGCTTTTTTGAAATATTGTATATAGCTCTTATACTCTGTCTTGTTTTAATAATCCTTGGTCTGTCTGTACAGTATATGTAGTATATTCTTGTGGTTGTTGGCTTCAGTTTGAGCTTGAAAATGGGCCACTGCTGTCAGTGTTTTATCCCCGTCAACAAATATATAAATAAATAAGATACATAATATGAATTATATTCTGACGGTGAAATTAAGAAGTTTTAACAATTGCAGGTTGTGGTCCTTTAATTATGCTATGTCATCAAGAATAATGCTGACATAGGTATATTTTTTATGTAACATGGGACAGTACAACTGGGACAGAGCCCATTTTCAGTGGAGGCCAGGGGAGAGATGCAGACTCCTCACAGAAGCCACCACAACCGAGAATTGAACCAGAGAATCTCTTGCTGTGAGGTGACAATGCTAACTGCTGCACCACTGTGCTGCTGTATTTACTAAGCTTATGACCACCACAGCCTTTGTAAGCCTAGTCATGCAACCCAGTTGCATCCCGTAGTAACATATGCGTCTTAATTGGGGGATTTGTTTGTTAAGAGGGGTATGTTAGTTAGGAGGTTGCTAAAAAGTTATGTGGAGGGCATGTTAGTTAGTGAATATTTACTGTTGGCCTCGGTCTGTAAGACATATAGAGTCCACCCTGGGGGTGAATTTATAATTACCCATATAATGTTAGTTAAGGAATGTTTACTGTTGATCTCTGACTATAAGGGACATGGAGGCCAACCTAGGGATACATTTGTGATTCCCCATCCAGTAATCCAGGTTACATTTGAATAGGGTGTGGGATGGTCTCTGTTTCACATAGATGGGAAGCCTATTCCAGAGCATGAGGATCCTTTGAATCACATGTCTGTCTTGCCAGCATGTTCTATTTATGTCTCAAGCAAAGTTCAGATCCCTGGATCTAGTTTTTCTGGTGCTGCTCATTTTGCAGATGTGCAAAAGCTCCATCAGGGCTGGATCTAAAAATGCTTTATATGCCAAGCAAGTATCACCCCTCAACAACCTGTAGGTGACTGTATGTAAAGGTAGGGAGGGCTCTGAGGCAATCTGTATAGGACAGTGTGTTAATACCCTGGATTGTCCTGGTGAGGAACCTTTGAGGACATTCTCACTGTTGCATGTGCCTAGTCAGGTACCTGCAAAATGAGGCATTATTTTCAGTGATAGGCCTGATAAGGGATGAGTAGATTGCTATTATAACTTCCTTGGGTGTGGATGCCATGCCTTTACTTGTAAGCTGTGTGACATAAAAATTATTTTCTTATTACTTTGGCTTCGTATTGGTTAAAGACCATGTTACTGTCTACCTGTGTTCCCGCATCTCTAACTACTGAGTCAGCCCTTATGGATGTCTTATAAATGGAGCAATTTACCTGTGTAGAAGTTTTCCCAAAAAACACTGTAATGCACTTCTTTGCACTGAGTTTTAATTGGTGGCTTTTTCACCAGTCATTTGCCTGTGTTAGATCCCTCTTGCAGGATGTTAGTGTTATGGAGGAAATTTATGATACCTCCCAATTTGCCGTCTGAGAACTTGATGAGCCAGAGGCCCTTGATATTAGCCTTGACTTCCAACAAATAGATGCCAAACAGGAATGGGCCCACCACGAAGTCCTGTGATATTCCACTGGTGACTTGCCTCTTGGTGGAGGTGGTCTCACCAATTCTGACTTCTTGGGTTGTGTCTGTGAGCCAGCTGGCAATCCAGTGAATTGTGTAGAGATTTATGTCTTGTTCAGTGAGTTTGTCCACAGTACCTGAGTGGAGTATTGGGTCAAATGTTTTAGGTCTAGTTATGCATTATTCACCACTTTCCCTTCATCTATCGCCTTGGTTACTTTCTCAAAGATCACTAAACCACAAAAATAAAACACAAAACCAGCGTCTACAGCGCTAAATGCGCTAACTCAGAATTAAATTATAGATTATAAATTAAAGTATAGGACACTGTAGAGGTGCAGCAACGTAGGACAATGAACCAAAAAGACCAGCTTAAACTTTTATTTAAAGAAGTCTGTGTAGTTAAGTAGGCACGACCTTCCTTTGACAAAGCCAAACTGGGATGGGTCCAGTGTCTGTAGGTTTCCAATGTCTTTGTTGATCATTTCCGTGATAATTCATTCCATGGCTTTGCATATTAGACTAGTCAGACTAATGGGTGTGTAGTTTCCAGGGTCAGTTGATAGCCCAACCTTGTGAAATAGGTTAATCATTGCCGTCCTCCATTCACTTGGTGCATGGTCTGTTTTGAGGCTATAGTTCAAACATTTCCCACTAAGGAAACAAACCCCTGTCTCTCCCAACATGCCATCTAAAACTAGGACTGAGAACTAATTATCTTTAAGTTTTGAGTTTCTTAGAGCACAGAAAATGAATACATGGCGTTTTATTTATGTATTAATTCAGTCTCTGATTACCTGCTTAATCCATTTTAGGATCATGATCACAGGTAAGTCAGAGCCAACCCCAACACACAGGGGCTCAAGGCCAACCCCAACACACAGAGGCACAAGATCACAGGTGAGTCACAGCCAACCCCAACACACAGGCACAAAATCACAGGTGAGTAAGAGACAACCCCAACACATAGAGGCACAAGATCACAGGTGACTCAGACTCAAAACCAACCCCAACACACAGGGGCACAAGGCCAACCCCAACACACAGAGGCACAAGATCACAGGTGAGTCAGAACCAACCCCAGCACACAGGGGCACAAGGCCAACCCCAACATAAAGAGGCACAAGATCATGGGTGAGTAAAAGCCAATCCCAGCACACAGGGGCGCAAGACCAACCCCAACACACATAGACACGAGGCAGGAAAAGATGGAGTGCCAGACCATTGCAGGACACACACACACACACACACACACACACACACACACACACACACACACACACACACACTGTGAATCCCATACATACCTAGATGCAACTTTGCTATAAAGCCTTTATTTTTAATAAATACTATCAATCAGATTAGTTGCAAAGTTAAACCAGAAGAAATACTGAACACATGTTTGGCAGCACACTTCTCAACTTGTGAATGTTAAATATTACGGCCCTGGCTTTCTAAAATCAAAAACAGGGAGTCAGAAAGTGTAACATGTTTTATTATGTGCAAAGATACATACTCCTTACAGCTGAAAAAGCAAAGAATCTGTGAACTAAGTGTTGTGATTTAATACC
>NC_056745.1:15181136-15208636 GCF_019279795.1 Protopterus annectens
ACACTGTAAGTTGTGTCACCCTGCAGAGAGGCAGGTCTGGGGTTTGCTGGTAACCTAGCAGTAGGCATGATGACTGGTGCAGACCCAGCTGTCTGTTGCCACTCCACATTCTACACCATGGCTGATCCTGTAGAAAGAGAGAACAAATAGGAAAGAAAAACAGATTACTTTATGTAACAGAGCAGTAGCATAGGGAGATAAATCCCTGGCTTAAGCAACTTTGGTTCAATTATCAGCTTGGGAGTCTGACGTGGTGGTAGGGGAGGATGAGAATGACCATCGTGAGGGCAGATGGTGTCCACAAAAGGTGTCTGTGCTTGAGTGCAGCCCCCTGTATTGATCACCAGCTGGAGATGTTCTGGAGGGGACAGAGTCTGAGGGAGGTGGGAGTAATAACTGAGTTGCTGCAGAGGTGAAGTGATATGTCAGCATGCTCCACTGTAAGCCTTCCTGGAGACAGCAGAAGCATGTTGTCAGCATGCTCCACTGTAAGCCTTCCTGGAGACATCAGAAGCATGTTGTCAGCATGCTCCACTGTAAGCCTTCCTGGAGACATCAGAAGCATGTTGTCAGCATGCTCCACTGTAAGCCTTCCTGGAGACATCAGAAGCATGTTGTCAGCATGCTCCACTGTTAGCCTTCCTGGAGACATCAGAAGCATGTTGTCAGCATGCTCCACTGTAAGCCTTCCTGGAGACATCAGAAGCATGTTGTCAGCATGCTCCACTGTAAGCCTTCCTGGAGACATCAGAAGCATGTTGTCAGCATGCTCCACTGTAAGCCTTCCTGGAGACATCAGAAGCATGTTGTCAGCATGCTCCACTGTAAGCCTTCCTGGAGACATCAGAAGCATGTTGTCAGCATGCTCCACTGTAAGCCTTCCTGGAGACATCAGAAGCATGTTGCCAGCATGCTCCACTGTAAGCCTTCCTGGAGACATCAGAAGCATGTTGCCAGCATGCTCCACTGTAAGCCTTCCTGGAGACATCAGAAGCATATGTGCACTGCATGTGGGGAGAAGATTGGGCATAAATGAAAAAGCACTAGTGACAGCAATATGCAACTGCATCACATTCCTCAGTCTTATCACCTGCCATAGATGTGAGGTGGGGTAAGCCTAGGTGACGTTAAGGCAAGGCCATATCAACCTGATGAATGAGAAGACCTGAGGGCAAGCTGATGGTTGGATGTGAGAGCAAAGAAATATGTTACCATTCATATGTATTACAACTTTATTTAAATTTTAAGTGACAGAAATCTCCTTACTAAACTTTTCTGGCTTCTCCTTAGGCAGGTCTACTGGTTTAAGGATGCCTCCTGTACCTGCTGTAAAACATGAAGCAGGCAGTAAATCAGTAGAAAATGTTCAAAGCAGCAAAAGCCAAGGACAGCAACAAGCAACAGTCAAGAATGTCTAGTGCAGAGCATATGCACCGTACTTACAGTAGAACACTAACTGTCTGTGTAAGCTCCCACTTCCAGCAGTTCCTGCCAATGTATAGTCATAATTTCAAAACAAAGCCCATTTTGTTTTCTTCACCTCCCACTTTACTGCTCATTCAGAGAACTTTACATAATTGAGGCCAGCAGCATTACTCCCGAAACAAGGAAGGTGCAGACATTCAGTTTTTTAGAAGCTGGTGTACATTAAAGAGTGATTGGGATTGGCTGATCGCACACCCCCAACACTTTGTGTCCAGTGCTGTTGCCCCTTTCACCCCATTCTAGTTGTGCTACTGTATGAGAAACACATACAGAGAAATATCTGTAACTCTTTTAGTTACTGACCAGCATTTAGCTGTCCTGCAGTGGGGTGCACAAGTCTCTGTTAGTTACTGACTAGCATTTAGCTGTCCTGCAGTGGGGTGCACAAGTGGGTTTGGAGCCAGAGAGGGATATAGAGTTAAATGTGGCAATGAATGAGCTGACCTCCACCTCAGCATGCTAGCAATGTAGAACAGAATCGTCATTTGTAAAGGGATAACAAGCTGATTTTATGTTTGATGTTAACACGTTTTTGACCGATCTTTACATTTAATGAGGGGAAAAAGGTAAAAAAAAAATGTATGTTATTCTTTCAGGTACCAGAATCTTTTGAAGATGTTGCTGTTAACTTTTCAGTGGAAGAATGGAAGATGTTGAGCAAAGAAGAAAAGGAGCTACACCGGGAGGTGATGGTGCAGAACTTTGAGCACATGGTGTCTATAGGTAAGGATTCTGGTCCCACAGTGACATCAAAAGGTAATGGTAAAGCACTGTGATCATGTAAGTTCATAGGCAAACACCAGGCTAGCTGTCCTTGTGGGCCATTTTCAGCTTAGCCGGTTTCCCTGATTATGAGAATCAAACCTTGTACCTTGTGTCTGTGAAGTAAACACCTTAACCATTATGCCCATCACATGATTTTAGTAGGTAAAGAGACTGGTACCAGAACTATCAAAGGAGTTGATGGAACAGACCTATGATCACATGGTGTTAGTTGGTACGGAGGAAGGTCACAGAGCTCCATATTGAGGAGATGCTACAGAACTGTGAACACATGGTGTCAGTAGGTAAGGAGGAAGGTCGTAGAACTACACTGGAAAATAATGGTACAGACCTTGGTCACATGGTGTAAGGAGGTAAGGTGGGTGGTCCCAGAGCTACATAGTGAGTTGCTGGGTGGGCCTTCCATGTAGCTGCCTGTACTTTTGAGATCATGAGTGCACTCTTTATGATAGCAGACTTGAACGGCTTAACCCAGGCTTTTCTGTTTCCGTGAAGAACATCAGCTCAGAATCATGGGTAATTCCCATCACCGGTGAGAGCTTCTTTAAAAAGCATACCCAGGAGGTTATGGAGGATCTCCAGGGACAAGACAGTATCCAAGACTATTGATCGGAAGGTCATTTTAAGCCTAGCAGTTTCATCCCAATGTAATACCATAGAAATGCTAGTCAATACCCAAGATTGCATTTAGTGATGGCTGCTTATGTCCAGGAGGGTTGTGGACTCTATCTCCGGTAAGAATTTATGGTGCCCATCCACTCATCCAGGTTCCTGTTGAACAGTCCACAAAAAAAGAAGCTGGTGCATTAAGTGTAAACCAAAACCGAAGAAAGAACAGCACAATACCCCAAGGTAGCGCCAAAAAACACGTTTATTTGGAGGTCACAAGTTCAAGTAAAAGCAAGCATAAACACCCACAAATTCAAAGTGCATTTTCATCACTGTAGATTTCATCAGATGCAAAGGCAAAGAGTCCCACACAGTCATTTTAATTATCCCTGCTGATGAAAAAAGGACATATCACATTACTGGTAGCAAACAATTAATTAATGAAAAATTCAAATATAAAATATAGTTTAAAAATTGTTAAAAATGTATGGTATATATAAATGTGCAAAACCATGGTGTAAACATAAAAACAAAGTGGTGTCCAGGAAAATATCAACTGGAATGCATTAAAAATTAAAAGCAGTAAAATTTAGAATATAAAAATGACTCAGTATAATCTTAAGGGTAACAGAGACATCTAATGGACATAATGCATTATAATCCAAAAGGAACAAAATCAGACTACAAAAAGCATTTCTTGTGTTAGAGTCTTGCAGCACGTAGTTTTAACACTGGGGCTAGGGAAATAACATCATTCCAACCAGGATGCTTGTTTGTCTCCAGCAAAATCTGCCAGTACACCTCTCTGTACTCAATCCTGGTCTCCCAAGGTCCTCCTCTCACACCCTTTTCTATATCTTCTATAACAAAAAAAGGAAAAATTGCCCCCAATACAAGTGAGACTATGATTATAAAGGATGCTGTTTGTGTTCTTAATACAGAGGTCATTCATATGTTCATACATTCTTTTCTTCAGTTTTCTCTCCATGTTCCCTATATAAAAGGCAGTACATTTACTATACAGGGCTATATAGACCAGGCCAAAAAAGTCACAGATGCTAAGTACCTTAGTAGAGAAATAGAAATCCCTAGCCACTACGAATAATGCCTCCCTATTGGTGATGTACTTACACTAGGAGCAGGACCCGCACTTAAAGTTTCCAGTTTGCTTTACTGTTAACTTTGGGTAGACTCATACTTTCCAAATAATCCTTGACGTTATTGTAAATAATTTTAAAGGGGGTGTCAGAGATAGACCTCAGATCTGAGAATTGGGAAAACGTATACCACTCTCTCTCTAAAACATTCCTGATTATACTGGAATCCCCATTAAACTCAGCGAAGAAAGTTTTACCGAATAAGGGGTCAGCACTAGTTGATGTATCATGTTCTTGTGTATCTATTAATGAAGCCTCAGATGTAACATCAACACTGGGAATGGATTTAAATCTACCTTGCCTACCATATTAATGAAGCCTCAGATGTAACATCAACACTGGGAATGGATTTAAATCTACCTTGCCTACCATATTAATGAAGCCTCAGATGTAACATCAACACTGGAAATGGATTTAAATCTACCTTGCCTACCACATTAATGAAGCCTCAGATGTAACATCAACACAGGGAATGGATTTAAATCTACCTTGCCTACCATATTAATGAAGCCTCAGATGTAACATCAACACAGGGAATGGATTTAAATCTACCTTGCCTACCATATTAATGAAGGCTCAGATGTAACATCAACACTGGGAATGGATTTAAATCTACCTTGCCTACCATATTAATGAAGCCTCAGATGTAACATCAACACTGGGAATGGATTTAAATCTACCTTGCCTACCATATTAATGAAGCCTTAGATGTAACATCAACACTGGGAATGGATTTAAATCTACCTTGCCTACCATATTAATGAAGCCTCAGATGTAACATCAACACTGGGAATGGATTTAAATCTACCTTGCCTACCATATTAATGAAGCCTCAGATGTAACATCAACACTGGGAATGGATTTAAATCTACCTTGCCTACCATATTAATGAAGCCTCAGATGTAACATCAACACTGGGAATGGATTTAAATCTACCTTGCCTACCATATTAATGAAGCCTCAGATGTAACAGCAACACTGGGAATGGATTTAAATCTACCTTGCCTACCATATTAATGAAGCCTCAGATGTAACATCAACACTGGGAATGGATTTAAATCTACCTTGTCTACCATATTAATGAAGCCTCAGATGTAACATCAACACTGGGAATGGATTTAAATCTACCTTGTCTACCATATTAATGAAGCCTCAGATGTAACATCAACACTGGGAATGGATTTAAATCTACCTTGCCTACGATATTAATGAAGCCTCAGATGTAACATCAACACTGGGAATGGATTTAAATCTACCTTGCCTACCATATTAATGAAGCCTCAGATGTAACATCAACACTGGGAATGGATTTAAATCTACCTTGCCTACCATATTAATGAAGCCTCAGATGTAACATCAACACTGGGAATGGATTTAAATCTACCTTGTCTACCATATTAATGAAGCCTCAGAGGAAACCAACACTGGGAATGGATTTAAATCTACCTTGCCTACCATATTAATGAAGCCTTAGATGTAACATCAACACTGGGAATGGATTTAAATCTACCTTGCCTACCATATTAATGAAGCCTCAGATGTAACATCAACACTGGGAATGGATTTAAATCTACCTTGCCTACCATATTAATGAAGCCTCAGATGTAACATCAACACTGGGAATGGATTTAAATCTACCTTGCCTACCATATTAATGAAGCCTCAGATGTAACATCAACACTGGGAATGGATTTAAATCTACCTTGCCTACCATATTAATGAAGCCTCAGATGTAACATCAACACTGGGAATGGATTTAAATCTACCTTGCCTACCATATTAATGAAGCCTCAGATGTAACATCAACACTGGGAATGGATTTAAATCTGCCTTGCCTACCATATTAATGAAGCCTCAGATGTAACATCAACACTGGGAATGGATTTAAATCTGCCTTGCCTACCATATTAATGAAGCCTCAGATGTAACATCAACACTGGGAATGGATTTAAATCTACCTTGCCTACCATATTAATGAAGCCTCAGATGTAACATCAACACTGGGAATGGATTTAAATCTACCTTGCCTACCATATTAATGAAGCCTCAGATGTAACATCAACACTGGGAATGGATTTAAATCTACCTTGCCTACCATATTAATGAAGCCTCAGATGTAACATCAACACTGGGAATGGATTTAAATCTACCTTGCCTACCATATTAATGAAGCCTCAGATGTAACATCAACACTGGGAATGGATTTAAATCTACCTTGCCTACCATATTAATGAAGCCTCAGATGTAACATCAACACTGGGAATGGATTTAAATCTACCTTGCCTACCATATTAATGAAGCCTCAGATGTAACATCAACACTGGGAATGGATTTAAATCTACCTTGTCTACCATATTAATGAAGCCTCAGATGTAACATCAACACTGGGAATGGATTTAAATCTACCTTGCCTACCATATTAATGAAGCCTCAGATGTAACATCAACACTGGGAATGGATTTAAATCTACCTTGTCTACCATATTAATGAAGCCTCAGATGTAACATCAACACTGGGAATGGATTTAAATCTACCTTGCCTACCATATTAATGAAGCCTCAGATGTAACATCAACACTGGGAATGGATTTAAATCTACCTTGTCTACCATATTAATGAAGCCTCAGATGTAACATCAACACTGGGAATGGATTTAAATCTACCTTGCCTACCATATTAATGAAGCCTCAGATGTAACATCAACACTGGGAATGGATTTAAATCTACCTTGCCTACCATATTAATGAAGCCTCAGATGTAACATCAACACTGGGAATGGATTTAAATCTACCTTGTCTACCATATTAATGAAGCCTCAGATGTAACATCAACACTGGGAATGGATTTAAATCTACCTTGTCTACCATATTAATGAAGCCTCAGATGTAACATCAACACTGGGAATGGATTTAAATCTACCTTGTCTACCATATTAATGAAGCCTCAGATGTAACATCAACACTGGGAATGGATTTAAATCTACCTTGTCTACCATATTAATGAAGCCTCAGATGTAACATCAACACTGGGAATGGATTTAAATCTACCTTGTCTACCATCAAGAACATCTTTATACACTTTGTTGACCATGTCCATTGGATGACCCCTACTTACAAACATCATATAGCAATAACCCACGCCTGGGTGTGGGTAATGCTGGATTTACCCACGGTTGGCGTGGTTTGGTCCCGAGGGCGAAGCCCAAGGGACCAAACAAAGTCAACCGTGGATAAATACAGCATTACCCACACCCAGAATTGGGTTATTGCTATTATACCATGACATTATTTAAGAAAAGAAACTATTACTTTTCTTAAATAATGGCATAGTATAATGCCTGTTTACTGCCCTTCTGCAGATGTCTGGCATCCGTGGCAGTTCTGATGTACTGCGCGCCTGTGCAGTACATCAGAGCTGTGGGCAAAAGCAACGGAGAAAGCAAGATCTCCGTTGCTTTTTTTACTGTTTTGCTATGTTAAATGGGTTTAACATAGCGAGACAGTTTTAAAATAAGCAACAGAGATGTCCGTTGCTTATTTTAAAACTGTCTCGCTATGTTAAACCCATTTAACATAGCGAATAAAAAAGCAACGGAGATCTTGCTTTCTCCGTTGCTTTTTAAAACCTGTCTCGCTATGTTAAATGGGTTTAGCATAGCGAGACAGCTTTAAAATAAGCAACGGAGATCTCTGTTGCTTATTTTAAAGCTGTCTCGCTATGTTAAACCCATTTAACATAGCGAGACAGTGTTTTAAAAGTAGAGTTATACTAATGGAAAAAAGTCCGGGCGACCGGACCTTTTGCCATTAGTATAACTCGATTTACAATGTGCACGCTGGCCAATCAGCGTGCACGTTTTGGGGGGGGGGGTCATGGTATAATAGTCAATAATTCACATTCTTTGACAAATTCCTCATCCGTAAAACACATCCTACAAATACGGACAAACTGCCCTTTAACTATCCCAACCCTTTGATAGTATGGGTGGAATCTAGTATAATGATGTAGGGAATTGGAATAAGTGGGTTTCCTGTATATTCTGGATTTAAATCCAGAATTGGATTTTTCCACAGTGACAACCAAATAGTTGACAGTGTGATAATCAAGATGATGTGTTAATCTTAAAAAAGAAGTGGTACCAGAAGTGTATTCTAGAAATTCATTAAATTTGTCTTTGGTGTCCACCCAAAATATCACAATGTCATGCAAAAAATGTTATTAGATGTTCCAACAATCTTTATATGGGGAATTAAGTATGTAAAGATGTTCCCAATACATCAGAATCATGTTAACATGCAAGCGAGCGCAGTGAGCCCCCATAGCAACACTGGATGTTTAGTGAAAAAATTCTCCCATGAAAAATATAAAATTATTTTTCAACACTATTTCCATGAGGGTCTAATATACATGAACTTCATTGTCGGATAAATGGCCAAACATACTTAATGCCTCCTCAAACCAGTCTAAACCTGTTTGGTGTGGAATACAACTGAATAGGTCAATGATGTCAATAGTCACAAATCTTAAGTGCTCACAAAAATATTGTTTTACACTATGTAAAAAATCCCAGGAAACCCAAAGCACATTGTGATCCCCTAAAGGAATGTGTTTCAACTTCACGTCCAAAAACCTGGCAAGGGGGGTAGTAACTGATCCCTCAGCCAACACAAGTGGATGTAAAGGGAGATTGGAAATACACTTGTGGACCTTGGGTATCCCAAAAATTGCTGCCACTTGGTTTGTCATTATGTAAGAAAGAGAAATCCTGCGTGTTGATAAAACCTTCCAGTAACAAATCATTCAAAATGATATAAATATTCCTATAGGCAACATTGATCTCATTAAGTGAGAACCTGGAATATCTCTCAGTGTCACCAAGCAAAGTCATCATCCTGGCCTCATAGTCAATTTTGTTAATCAAAACAGTCCCACTCCCCTTGTCAGGGTTCATTTCTTTGTTTTAAATCATCCATTACATTTCTTTCATTAGATGTCAAATTAGAAGGAAATTTGTGGCCCAAAACTCCCTTCCTTAATTATTTTTCCACTAGCATTTCAAAGTTCTTGAACTGTGGGTGAAGTGGGGGATTGTAGACACATTTCCTTCTAAGAACTTGGGTGTTTGTATTAGTGGTGTTGTGCCCCAACAACAATTCCAGGTTTTTCCTTCCTCAGGAACATCTTTAAATCAGTAATGAGATTACTAATATTACATTTCTTTCGGGGAATAAAATTAAATCCCTTAATAAACAATTAATAAACAAATCAAAATGTCCCTGGTTAATCTCAATGTCACTGTAGTTGAATATATTATAACAATTAAAGGTCACTCTGGCACCATCAACAAGAAACCTATTGTTATTCACAACATTTAGTTCTAAGATCTCATTTGGTCCCCCCTCCACCTCCAACAATCATAATTGTATTTCTGACGCTGCTTGTTTATCAGTCTCTCCAATCTGCGTTGGGGGGTATTCTAAAGGGTCTTGGTAGTTTAAAGGGTGGTTATTGGTATCAAAATCATTATTTTCAACAAACCTATTGGTGAATGAATTTTCACAAAAGGTATTCCTCACTCTGCCATCGTTCCTATCATAGAATATGTTACCCCTAGGTTTTGGATAATTACATTGTTCCAAGTATTCCAACCTATCCCTGTCTAGTTTTCTTTTTTTACGATTAATAATTACAGTGCATTTCTTGGGCGGCCACAGTGGTGCAGCGGTTAGCATTGATGCCTCACAGCAAGAGGTTATCTGGTTCAATCCTCGGCTGGGGTGCCTTCTGTGCGGAGTCTGCATGTCCTCCCTGTATGGCTTCCTCCGGCTGCTCCGGTTTCCTCCCACATCCTAAAGACATACTGTAGGTGGATTGGACACTCTAAATTGGCCCTAGGTGTGAGTGTGTGCATGTGTGTGCCTTCTGTGTAAGGTTGGGCGCCGGGCTGACAACTCGACACCATAAAATTCCACTGCCAATCATGAGCGGACAGGTGATCTGCTGTGGCGACCGTAACTGGGAAAAGCTGAAATAAGAAGAAGAAGAATTACAGTGCATTTCTTATCAACCTATTTCCTAGCTTTGTGGTATTTCTTTCTATAATCTTCTACAGAAAAAAAACAAGTCATTCACAATTCTCTGACTTATAATTTATATTTCTTCAAACATTTCATCTATAAGTTTTCATTGTTTTTGACTAGTTGTTTTAAAATTTCAAGACCACAATTGTCAAATATAGCCCAAAGTTCCTTATGGAATGCTGACCCATCTTGAACATTAAGGGATAAGTTGCAATACTTTGAACAATGTAAGTATCCAAAACCTAGGAGTTTTGATACTGCTGTGAATAACAATGGGTTCCTTGTTGATGGTGCCAGAGTGACCTTTAATGGTTATAATATATTCAACTACAGTGACATTGAGATTAACCAGAGACACTTTGGTTTGTTTATTAAGGGGTTTAAATTTGTTCCCCAAAATAAATGTAATATTAATAATCTCATTACTAATTTGAAGTTGTTCCTGAGGAAGAAAAACCTGGAATTGTTGTTGGGGCACAAAACCACTAATACAAATACCCACGTTCTTAGAAGGAAAAGTGTCTACAATCCCCCACTTCATCCACAGTTTAAGAACTTTGAAATGCTAGTGGAAAAAGAATTAAGGAAGGGTGTTTTGGGTCACAAATTTCCTTCTAATTTGACATCTAATGAATGAAATGTAATGGATGACTTAAAAATGAACAAAACTGTTAGGGTCATGAATCCTGACAAGGGGAGTGGGACTCTTTTGATGAACAAAATTGATTATGAGGCCAGGATGATGAATTTGATTGGTGACACTGAGAGATATTCCAGGGTCTCACTTAATGCGATAAATGTTGCCTATAGGAATATTTATATCATTTTGAATGATTTGTTACTGGAAGGTTTTATCAACACGCAAGACTTCTTTTTTTTACATAATGACAAACCAAGAGTGGCAGCAATTTTTGGGATACCCAAGGTCCACAAGTATATTTCCAATCTCCCTTTACTTCCACTTGTGTTGACTGAGGGATCAGTTGCTACCCCCCTTGCCAAGTTTTTAGACGTAAAGTTGAAACACATTCCTTTAGGGGATCACAATGTGCTTAGGGACTCCTAGGATTTTTTACATAGTGTAAAACAATATTTTTGTGAGCACTTAAGATTTGTGACTATTGACATCATTGACCTATTCAGTTGTGTTCCACACCAAACAGGTTTAGACTGGTTTGAGGAGGCATTAAGGTTGTTTGGCCATTTATCTGACAGTAAAGTTCATGTATATTTGACCCTCATGGAACAAGTGTTGAAAAATAGTGTTATATTTTTTGAGGGAGAATTTTTTCACCAAACATCCGGTGTTGCTATGGGGGCTCACTGCGCTCGCTTGTATTCTAACATGATTCTGATGTATTGGGAACAACTTTACATACTTAATTCCCCATATAAAGATTGCTGGACCATCTACAAACATTTTTTGGATGACATTGTGATATTTTGGGTGGACACCAAAGACATATTTAATGAATTTCTAGAATACACTTCTGGTACCACCTCTTTTTTAATATTAACACATCATCTTGATTATCACACTGTCAACTATTTGGATGTCACTCCGATTCTGAATTTAAATCCAGAATATACAGGAAACCCACTTATTCCAATTCCCTACTTCATTATACTAGTTCCCACCCATACCATCAAAGGGTTGGGATAGTTAAGGGGCAGTTTGTCCGTATTTGTAGGATGTGTTTTACGGATGAGGACTTTGTCAAAGAATGTGAATTATTGACTGTGATGTTTGTAAGTAGGGGTCATCCAATGGACATGGTCAACAACGATGGTAGGCAAGGTAGATTTAAATCCATTCCCAGTGTTGATGTTACATCTGAGGCTTCATTAATATGGTAGGCAAGGTAGATTTAAATCCATTCCCAGTGTTGATGTTACATCTAAGGCTTCATTAATATGGTAGACAAGGTAGATTTAAATCCATTCCCAGTGTTGATGTTACATCTGAGGCTTCATTAATATGGTAGGCAAGGTAGATTTAAATCCATTCCCAGTGTTGATGTTACATCTGAGGCTTCATTAATATGGTAGGCAAGGTAGATTTAAATCCATTCCCAGTGTTGATGTTACATCTGAGGCTTCGTTAATATGGTAGGCAAGGTAGATTTAAATCCATTCCCAGTGTTGATGTTACATCTGAGGCTTCATTAATATGGTAGACAAGGTAGATTTAAATCCATTCCCAGTGTAGATGTTACATCTGAGGCTTCATTAATATGGTAGACAAGGTAGATTTAAATCCATTCCCAGTGTTGATGTTACATCTGAGGCTTCATTAATATGGTAGACAAGGTAGATTTAAATCCATTCCCAGTGTTGATGTTACATCTGAGGCTTCATTAATATGGTAGACAAGGTAGATTTAAATCCATTCCCAGTGTTGATGTTACATCTGAGGCTTCATTAATATGGTAGGCAAAGTAGATTTAAATCCATTCCCAGTGTTGATGTTACATCTGAGGCTTCATTAATATGGTAGGCAAGGTAGATTTAAATCCATTCCCAGTGTTGATGTTACATCTGAGGCTTCATTAATATGGTAGGCAAGGTAGATTTAAATCCATTCCCAGTGTTGATGTTACATCTAAGGCTTCATTAATATGGTAGACAAGGTAGATTTAAATCCATTCCCAGTGTTGATGTTACATCTAAGGCTTCATTAATATGGTAGGCAAGGTAGATTTAAATCCATTCCCAGTGTTGATCTTACATCTGAGGCTTCATTAATATGGTAGACAAGGTAGATTTAAATCCATTCCCAGTGTTGATGTTACATCTAAGGCTTCATTAATATGGTAGACAAGGTAGATTTAAATCCATTCCCAGTGTTGATGTTACATCTGAGGCTTCATTAATATGGTAGACAAGGTAGATTTAAATCCATTCCCAGTGTTGATGTTACATCTGAGGCTTCATTAATATGGTAGGCAAGGTAGATTTAAATCCATTCCCAGTGTTGATGTTACATCTGAGGCTTCATTAATATGGTAGACAAGGTAGATTTAAATCCATTCCCAGTGTTGATGTTACATCTGAGGCTTCATTAATATGGTAGACAAGGTAGATTTAAATCCATTCCCAGTGTTGATGTTACATCTGAGGCTTCATTAATATGGTAGGCAAGGTAGATTTAAATCCATTCCCAGTGTTGATGTTACATCCGAGGCTTCATTAATATGGTAGACAAGGTAGATTTAAATCCATTCCCAGTGTTGATTTTACATCTGAGGCTTCATTAATATGGTAGGCAAGGTAGATTTAAATCCATTCCCAGTGTTGATGTTACATCTGAGGCTTCATTAATATGGTAGGCAAGGTAGATTTAAATCCATTCCCAGTGTTGATGTTACATCTGAGGCTTCATTAATATGGTAGACAAGGTAGATTTAAATCCATTCCCAGTGTTGATGTTACATCTGAGGCTTCATTAATATGGTAGGCAAGGTAGATTTAAATCCATTCCCAGTGTTGATGTTACATCTGAGGCTTCATTAATATGGTAGACAAGGTAGATTTAAATCCATTCCCAGTGTTGATGTTACATCTGAGGCTTCATTAATATGGTAGGCAAGGTAGATTTAAATCCATTCCCAGTGTTGATGTTACATCTGAGGCTTCATTAATATGGTAGACAAGGTAGATTTAAATCCATTCCCAGTGTTGATGTTACATCTGAGGCTTCATTAATATGGTAGGCAAGGTAGATTTAAATCCATTCCCAGTGTTGATGTTACATCTGAGGCTTCATTAATATGGTAGGCAAGGTAGATTTAAATCCATTCCCAGTGTTGATGTTACATCTGAGGCTTCATTAATATGGTAGACAAGGTAGATTTAAATCCATTCCCAGTGTTGATGTTACATCTGAGGCTTCATTAATATGGTAGGCAAGGTAGATTTAAATCCATTCCCAGTGTTGATGTTACATCTGAGGCTTCATTAATATGGTAGGCAAGGTAGATTTAAATCCATTCCCAATGTTGATGTTACATCTGAGGCTTCATTAATATGGTAGGCAAGGTAGATTTAAATCCATTCCCAGTGTTGATGTTACATCTGAGGCTTCATTAATATGGTAGGCAAGGTAGATTTAAATCCATTCCCAGTGTTGATGTTACATCTGAGGCTTCATTAATATGGTAGGCAAGGTAGATTTAAATCCATTCCCAGTGTTGATGTTACATCTGAGGCTTCATTAATATGGTAGACAAGGTAGATTTAAATCCATTCCCTGTGTTGATGTTACATCTGAGGCTTCATTAATATGGTAGGCAAGGTAGATTTAAATCCATTCCCAGTGTTGATGTTACATCTGAGGCTTCATTAATATGGTAGGCAAGGTAGTTTTAAATCCATTCCCAGTGTTGATGTTACATCTGAGGCTTCATTAATATGGTAGGCAAGGTAGTTTTAAATCCATTCCCAGTGTTGATGTTACATCTGAGGCTTCATTAATATGGTAGGCAAGGTAGATTTAAATCCATTCCCAGTGTTGATGTTACATCTGAGGCTTCATTAATATGGTAGACAAGGTAGATTTAAATCCATTCCCAGTGTTGATTTTACATCTAAGGCTTCATTAATATGGTAGACAAGGTAGATTTAAATCCATTCCCAGTGTTGATGTTACATCTGAGGCTTCATTAATATGGTAGGCAAGGTAGATTTAAATCCATTCCCAGTGTTGATGTTACATCTGAGGCTTCATTAATATGGTAGACAAGGTAGATTTAAATCCATTCCCAGTGTTGATGTTACATCTGAGGCTTCATTAATATGGTAGACAAGGTAGATTTAAATCCATTCCCAGTGTTGATGTTACATCTGAGGCTTCATTAATATGGTAGACAAGGTAGATTTAAATCCATTCCCAGTGTTGATGTTACATCTGAGGCTTCATTAATATGGTAGGCAAGGTAGATTTAAATCCATTCCCAGTGTTGATGTTACATCTGAGGCTTCATTAATATGGTAGGCAAGGTAGATTTAAATCCATTCCCAGTGTTGATGTTACATCTGAGGCTTCATTAATATGGTAGGCAAGGTAGATTTAAATCCATTCCCAGTGTTGATGTTACATCTGAGGCTTCATTAATATGGTAGGCAAGGTAGATTTAAATCCATTCCCAGTGTTGATGTTACATCTAAGGCTTCATTAATATGGTAGGCAAGGTAGATTTAAATCCATTCCCAGTGTTGATGTTACATCTGAGGCTTCATTAATATGGTAGGCAAGGTAGATTTAAATCCATTCCCAGTGTTGATGTTACATCTAAGGCTTCATTAATATGGTAGACAAGGTAGATTTAAATCCATTCCCAGTGTTGATGTTACATCTGAGGCTTCATTAATATGGTAGACAAGGTAGATTTAAATCCATTCCCAGTGTTGATGTTACATCTGAGGCTTCATTAATATGGTAGACAAGGTAGATTTAAGTCCATTCCCAGTGTTGATGTTACATCTGAGGCTTCATTAATATGGTAGACAAGGTAGATTTAAATCCATTCCCAGTGTTGATGTTACATCTGAGGCTTCATTAATATGGTAGGCAAGGTAGATTTAAATCCATTCCCAGTGTTGATGTTACATCTGAGGCTTCATTAATATTGTAGGCAAGGTAGATTTAAATCCATTCCCAGTGTTGATGTTACATCTGAGGCTTCATTAATATGGTAGGCAAGGTAGATTTAAATCCATTCCCAGTGTTGATGTTACATCTAAGGCTTCATTAATATGGTAGACAAGGTAGATTTAAATCCATTCCCAGTGTTGATGTTACATCTAAGGCTTCATTAATATGGTAGACAAGGTAGATTTAAATCCATTCCCAGTGTTGATGTTACATCTGAGGCTTCATTAATATGGTAGGCAAGGTAGATTTAAATCCATTCCCAGTGTTGATGTTACATCTGAGGCTTCATTAATATGGTAGGCAAGGTAGATTTAAATCCATTCCCAGTGTTGATGTTACATCTGAGGCTTCATTAATATGGTATGCAAGGTAGATTTAAATCCATTCCCAGTGTTGATGTTACATCTGAGGCTTCATTAATATGGTAGACAAGGTAGATTTAAATCCATTCCCAGTGTTGATGTTACATCTGAGGCTTCATTAATATGGTAGGCAAGGTAGATTTAAATCCATTCCCAGTGTTGATGTTACATCTGAGGCTTCATTAATATGGTAGGCAAGGTAGATTTAAATCCATTCTCAGTGTTGATGTTACATCTGAGGCTTCATTAATATGGTAGACAAGGTAGATTTAAATCCATTCCCAGTGTTGATGTTACATCTGAGGCTTCATTAATATGGTAGGCAAGGTAGATTTAAATCCATTCCCAGTGTTGATGTTACATCTGAGGCTTCATTAATATGGTAGGCAAGGTAGATTTAAATCCATTCCCAGTGTTGATGTTACATCTGAGGCTTCATTAATATGGTAGACAAGGTAGATTTAAATCCATTCCCAGTGTTGATGTTACATCTGAGGCTTCAT
The DNA here is from genome assembly GCF_019279795.1 of Protopterus annectens. Classification (NCBI taxonomy): domain Eukaryota; kingdom Metazoa; phylum Chordata; order Ceratodontiformes; family Protopteridae; genus Protopterus; species Protopterus annectens. The sequence goes on from NC_056745.1 coordinate 15,197,768, forward strand.
TAATATGGTAGGCAACGTAGATGTAAATCCATTCCCAGTGTTGATGTTACATCTGAGGCTTCATTAATATGGTATGCAAGGTAGATGTAAATCCATTCCCAGTGTTGATGTTACATCTAAGGCTTCATTAATATGGTAGGCAAGGTAGATTTAAATCCATTCCCAGTGTTGATGTTACATCTGAGGCTTCATTAATATGGTAGGCAAGGTAGATTTAAATCCATTCCCAGTGTTGATGTTACATCTGAGGCTTCATTAATATGGTAGGCAAGGTAGATTTAAATCCATTCCCAGTGTTGGTTACCTCTGAGGCTTCATTAATAGATACACAAGAACACGACACATCAACTAGTGCTGACCCTTCATTTGGTAAAACTTTCTTCGCTGGGTTTAATGGGGATTCCGGTATAATCAGGAATGTTTTAGAGAGAGAGTGGTATAAGTTTTCCCAATTCTCAGATCTGAGGTCTATTTCTGACACCCCCTTTAAAATTATTTATAGTAACGTCAAAGATTATTTGGAAAGTACGAGTCTACCCAAAGTTAACAGTAAAGCAAACTGGAAACTTTAAATGTGGGTCCTGCTCCTAGTGTAAGTACATCACCAATAGGGAGGCATTATTCCTAGTGGCTAGGGATTTCTATTTCTCTAGTAAGGTACATAGCACCTGTGACTCTTTTGGTCTGGTCTATATAGCTCTGTGCAGAAAATATACTGCCTTTTATATAGGGAAAATGGAGAGAAAATTGATGAAAAGAATGTATGAACATATGAATGACCTCCGTATTAACAACGTAAAGAGTGTCCTTTATAATCATGCTCGAACTTGTACCAATTTTTCTCTTTTTGTTATAGAAGATATAGAAAAGGGTGTGAGAGGAGGACCTTGGGAGATCAGGATTGAGTACAGGGAGGTGTACTGGAAGATTTTGCTGGAGGCAAACGAACATCCTGGTTTGAACGATGTTATTTCCCTAGCCCCAGTGGTAAAACTACGTACTGCAAGACTCTTGACACAAGAAATGTTTTTTGTAGTCTGATTTTGTTTCTTTTGGATTATAATGCATTATGTTCATTAGATGGCACTGTTCTTAGGTTCATGGGTTCATTGGTAGGTACTAGGCTATCAGCCCAAGGGCCTACATAAGCCTAGCCAACAAGGTTCCCTGGCTTACGCCACCCAAGAAAGTTATTTTCCTGTGCCACTGTCGAGGAGAGACACAGAAGTGATCCCTGGGGTGTATTTCCTATTTCCCATCCACTCATCGAGATTTTTCTCGAAGAGTGCTAATGAGGAACTTTGCTTGACATAGATGGGTAGCCTGTTCCAGAGTATGGGAAGTCTCTGGGACAGGAATCTATCCCTCCAGCATGCCCTGTTTATTGTGGTGACATGTAGCTCGGGGGGATTGGGATTTCTTTAGATGTAGCATGTCCAACAGCTCTGGGTTTGACATAGTTTTATATGTTAAGCAGAGATCATCTCGGAGTAGGCAATATGCTATGGAGTAAAGCTGGAGTTTTTTGAGGCGGTCAGTATAGGGCATTTCTTTGAGGCCAGTAATCTTCTTTGTGAGGTACTTCTGTGGCCTTTTCAGCTGCTGCAGATGTCTTCTGAGGTACATTCCAAAAGGGGCGTTGTACTCTGTAATGGGTCTGAGTAACGAGTAGAGGGGAACAATGACCTCTTTTTTCCTGGATGAAAACCCTTTTATGATGAGGTGTGCCACATAGAAGGACTTGCTGACTACTATGGCAATGTGACTGTCAAAGGAGAGACTACTGTCCACCTGGGTCCCAAGGTCTCTTATCTGTTACCCTTAAGATTGTACTGAGTCATTTTATATTCTATATTTTACTGCTTTTAATTTTTAATGTTCGTTCCAGTTGATATTTTCCTGGACACCACTTATCTTTTACGTTTACACCGTGTTTTGCGCATTTATATATACTATACGTTTTTAACAATTTTTTAAACTATATTTTATATTTGAATTTTTTGTTAATTAATTGTTTGCACTGATAGGTTTTACTAGCAGTAATGTAACTGGTGCTTTTTTTATCAGCAGGGGTATTTAAATTGACTGCGTGAGACTCTTTGCCTTTGCATCTGATGAAGTCTACAGTGATGAAAACGCACTTTGAATTTGTGGGCATTTATGCTTGCTTTTGCTTGTACCTGTGCCCAAATAAACGTGTTTTTTGGAGCTACCTTGGGTTATTGTGCTGTTCTTTCTTCGTATCCTGTTGAAAAGTGTCATAGAGGTCCTCTGTTTCACATGAATTGATAGCCTGTTCCAAAGATGCACAAGTTGCTGGGAGATAAATCTGTCCCTCCTATTTAAGTTGCAGGTCATATTTAGTTCCCTGGAACAAGTAGCCCTAGTCCTGTTTGATTTACAGATATGCAGCAACGTCATTAGATTTGGGTCTTGAATTGCTCTGTAGGCCAGTCATAAGTCTCCCTTAAGAAGTTTATACGATATGGAATATAGTGACAGGGTCTTTAGTTGGTCTGTGTAAGGCACATGCTGGAGCCACTTAATCTTCTTTGTTAGAAAGTTCTGAGGTCTCTCTAATTGCTGCAGGTTCTTAGTACGGTACTTGCCAAACTGGGCGTTATACTCAGTTATGGGCCAGATAAGTGCTGAGCATAGGGGTTATAACTTCTTTTGCTCTTGAGGCAATGGCTTTACTAATCAAGTGTGCTACATAGAAAGCTTTCCCTACTACAGTAGACACATGGTGGTGGAAGTTAAGGTCACAGTCAACTTGTCATCCCAGGTCCCTTACCCCTTCATGGGTACACAAGGTATTGTTGATTTGATACTATGAAGGGGCATTGTTTTTACTAAAGGGAATGATGATGCATTTCTCTGCATTCAGTTTGAGACCGTGACTAATACACCAATCGTTGGTCTGCATGAGACCCACCTGGAGTATACTGACATAATTTGGGGATTCAATGATTGTACCTAGTTTGCAGTCCTCTGCAAACTTGGTCAGCCACAACCCCAGTAGGGGGGCCCAGTATTGACGCCTGTGGCACCTCACTGGTAATTGGTCTGCTGGTTGAAGTGGAGTTATGATAGTGTGTGTCTTGTTTGTGAGCCATTTGGCAGCCCATCTTACAACAAACGGGTTTGTGTTTAGTTTGCTAAGTTTATCACTAATGCCTGAATGTAGGTTTGTGGTGAAGGCCTTTGCCAGTTCAAAGTATGCTGTGTGCACAGATTTGCCCTCATCAGTGGCCTTGGTCACAATTTCAAAAAAATCCACCAGGTTCAACAGGCAAGATCTTCCCTTCATGAAGCCGAATTTGGTAGGATCCAGGGTTTGGAGGTCACCTACAGTATGTCTGTATTTATGAGGTCCATAATGATACGTTCCATAGCCTTACAGGTGAGGATGGTCAGGCTTATGGGTCAAGTCATTCCCTGGGTCTGTTGCTAGGCCACTTTTGTGGAGGAGAATAACTTTTGCTGTTCTCCATTCTGCAGGAACAAAGCCTGTGGTTAGGCTAAAACTGAAAAGGGTACTTAGTGGTCATGCAAGTTCATATTTTAGCCTGTTTAGTAGACAGCCTGTGATGTTATCTGGTCCAATAGATGCTGTGTTTTTTTGCCTTGGATAAGGCTTTGAGGACCTGATCTTCAGATATGTAGGGTGGGGGAAGGTTTGTTGTAAGTTAGGGGGTGGGGGGGAGGGAATGAAATTTTCACCAAACCTATCTGCTAGAAGATTTGCTGTCTCTCCGTGGGGTCAGAGTGTGTGTGTGTGATACCGATGGCCACTAGTTCTGCACATGCTTGGGTCCTACCTTTAAGGGTACATATGTAGCTGTAAAAGGCCTTATGGTTATCCTTGGCTGTACTTGCCAAGTTTCTCTCAAAGGAGCCCTTGGAGGATTTGTTGTCTTGTTTAAACAGCAAGATGAAAAAGGAGCACCACATGCCTGAACCTGAAACTGATGTAATAAAAGAAAATTAGAAGAGTGCTTTCGCGTACAGTACGTTTCTTCTGATCATGATAAAAACAAGATGAATCAAAAAATGTATATACATATTAAATGTACAGAATAACCAATCATACTCAGTCAGTCTAATCACATGACCATAAAACAGGTTACAAAGAGTCTTATCTTTATACAAAGTATGTACAAAGTAACCAATTTCACTTAGATTACATGATCTGAGATAAGGTCTCATGGTAACTGCTTCATTAAGACCAGCCCCTCTGTCAGCTTGTAATAAAACGATCCACCTCACCTCGGCTTGTTCCAACCTATTCTTTACATCACCTATTCTGGGATCATCCTGAATTATCTGAATGACCATAAAAGTAAAAGGATGTACTGAAGCCCACATACGGACGTGGTTTGCTAAAGCACTCTTTTCATCTAATTTCTTAATACAATAAATGTGCTCCCCAGTCCGATCCTAAAGTAAATGATCTGTTTTACCTCTGTAAAACAATCGGCATATACTGCACACTGCTAAATATACTAACGGATAACTCCTACACTTTGCATGAACCTTAAACTTATAAACTTTACCAGTAGATGGATGGACATATTCACTGCCGCTGTTAATATATGCACAAAAACTACAACATCCAGATTTAAAGGTCCCTAATCTCGTCTTATCTAGGACATCTCCAACTCTAGGTTGTAAATTCTTATAGCATACATTTCAGTGACTTTTGATACCAAAAATAAAATCTAGGTTTCAGTCCCACAATTTTTCTAATACCCTCATCAGCAGTCATGATCGACCAATTCATATTAAAAACACTACAAACAGATTTAATCTCAGAGGTAAAAGATAAAGTGATGCCCATAAAATCATGATTCCCCTTGATATGGACACCCTGACATAGAGTCCAATCAGGCAGAAAAATATGGTCTAGCTCTGCCTCTTCTATCTTGTCATAACTCAAGTTGTCATTAACTTCATGAGTAGAATAACCTCTAGGGAGTAAACCTGAACTAAGGTCATTGTTCGCTGTAGCAAAATCTGTATCACTGTAGTTTAACCTAGACAATCTCATGCCCTGTTCTTTTATAATAATAATATGATAAACATGAGTAGGATGCATACTTCTCCTATGCAAAAGATTACTCTTTTTACAAGGTTTCTTATAGGATTTAGAAAGAAACCATCCATCCACCTCTCTATATATAGTCACATGTAAGAAATCCATGCTCTTAGGAAATTCAATGTAAAATGTAAAAAACACATGCATGAATTCATGAATCCAACAAACTCTAACAGTTCATCTGATGTACCTCACCATAAAATAAGTATATCCTCTACAAAATGCTTAAAATAGAGCATGGACTCATAAAAATGGTTACCCTTCAAAACAAAGGTCTCTTCCCAATACGTCAAAACCATATTCGTGTAGGTATTGGCACAGGAAGTGCCCATTGCTACACCAGACCTTTGCCAATAATACTTGTCATTGAAAAGAAACACATTATTGTCCAAGATTATCTCTAAGAACAATATGTTCCTCTGAAAAATTACTATTCCCATGTAAAAATATTTTTCAAATATTCGGTAAGCAATGATGTGACATCTGATGTCACTAGCAGTAAATCTTGTTCAAGATGTAATGTTGGAGTCACTTGAAATAAAGATTACAGAAAATGTTTAGTATCCTTGAGGACTGTGAGGGTTGTTTCCAATACAAGTCTAAGTGGTTTCTCAACAAATGCAGATATGGACTCTATTAACTAACCCTTACCAGAGACAATTGGTTTCATCGGAGGTAAAGTAGGATGTTTATAAACTTTCGAAAGTCCATAGATAAAAGGAACAAGTGGAAACTTGATATGCAAGTAATCATACAGTTCTCATGTAACCGATTTGTTCATGAGGCAGTCAAACAAATCATCATGCACATGTTTAATCATCCTGTCAACATCAGCTAGCAAGATCTCAGATCTTGGGGCCTCTGTTCTTTGAGATATACTTTTCTGAGGTGCAGGCCAAAACCAGTGGGCTATAGCTGACCAAGTATGCAGATGACTACAAGCTGGGTGCTGTCGTCAATTCCTTTAGTGATGCGGACATCCTCCAAGAGGGTGTCACTGAAACAAATGACTGGTGCCAGAAATATGGCCTCATACTGAATGCCAAAATATGCATCATCATCCCCTTTGGGGAGAGTGATGTCCCTACAAATTATCACATTGATAATAAGGTACTAAGCATGCAATCAGTTTTAAGAGACTTGGGAACCCAGGTTGATAGCAACCTGATTTTTGACTACCATATTGCCTCCGTTGTATGGAAAGCTTTCTACATGGCCCACCTCATTAGGAAGGGTATCTCATCCAGGGACAAGGAGGTCATAACATCCCTGAATTCTTCCCTTATAAGACCCATTATTGAGTACAATGTCCCTTTCAGCATGTACCTTACAAAGCACATGCAGCAGCTGGAGAGACAACAGAGGCCTCAAACATCTACCGTACTCAGGTAGGCTAAAAACCCTGTCCTTCTACTCAGTCTCCTACAGACTCCTCAGAGGTGACCACTGTCTGGCATATAAAGCAATCTCAGACCCCACCTTGATGGGACTGTTGTATATCCACAAGTCAAGCTCCACTCGAGTAACCCACACGCATGACCTCAACCTGGTCTGTGACATCAATAGGACTTGTTGGCAGGACAGATTTGTGTCCCAGAGACTCCCCCTTCTGTGGAATAGACTCCCTGTCCACGGCAAGTAGAGTACCTCATCAACCCTTTTTAAGCACGACCTGCATAACTGGATGAGGAACAGAAAATACACTCCTGGGATTCCACCTGTGTCCCTGCTGGACTGAGGCTTCAGGTACTAACTTGTCAGAACATGAGCAAAATTCTTGGCTAGGCTTGTAAGGGCCTCAGGGCCAGTAGTCTAGTAAGTTCCTATGATGCTATAGGTGTGACAATCAGATAAGAGTGTAGACATGCTATTCACATAAAAAAGTGTATCCGTTACTACCACTGTACTCCCTTTATCTGCAGGGCATACAGTCAAATCACCATTGTCTTGTAACTGTTTCATGGCTGTTTTGCTGTCAAATTACACATGCCCTTAAACCTGCTTTTGCACAGTTCAGAAAGTAAATCATTTTCCCAAACTTTAGAAAATACTTCAAGCAATGGGTGGAGCTTAGGTACAAATTCTCTAGGCTTTTTATATAATTGTCTAGCTGAGCTATTACCAAACGTGATCCTAAGCATAACATTTCTTACAAAGCATTTCAAGTTCAAGATATGATCACAAAAGTCATCTTTCATAGAGGAATGAAAGTCAATCCTCTTTCCAGAAGTGTAGATTGCACTGCAATGAGTCTGACTGAAGAGATATTCCAAATTAACAATCCTTGTTCTGGTTCCAAAACCACTTGATGGTTGGAAGATTTTGCTCCTCCGCTGAGCCTTTTAGATGCTTCCTTCATCGGCTCAATGATTGTCGAGTAACAGAAACATCTCTGATGGGAAGAGGAAGCACTGGAAAAACTGGCTTAACAGTAGATTTAGGAGGCAGTAGAACATTTCTCCTAACATCTCCGGCTGCTGTTATTGTGTCACTGGGGCCATCTGTCAGGATGATCCCAGAATGGGTGATGTTAAGAACAGGGTGGAACATCCGTCAGAGTAGATTGGAACAGACCAAGTTGAGGTGGATCATTTTTATTACAAGATGACAAAGGGGCTGGTCTTAATGAAGCAGTTCCCCTGAAACCTTATCTCAGATCATGTGGTCTAATCAAGTAAGATTGGTTACTTTGTACATACTTTGTATAAAGATGTGATTCTTTGTAACTTGTTTTTTTGGTCATGTGATTAGATTGACTGAGTATGATTGGTTATTATGTACATTTAATTTGTATATAAATTCTTTGATTAATCTTGTTTTTATCATGATCCAAAGAAGCATATTGTACATGAAAGCGCTCATCTAATTTAGTTTTATTAAATCGGTTTTAGCTTCAGTAGTGTGGCACTCCTTTTTCATCTTAGTGTTTACTTGTATTTTCAGGAGTGCTGTTTTATTCCCATGCTGGTTTACTTCATTTTTAAGTTGTCATATTTGCCTTTTGAGGCTGAAGAGGGTGCTTTTCCGTTGTTGGGGCCTTGCCTTTGTTTTCATGCACAACATTTTTTGCATTTATTGTAAAGTTTGTTGATGTTAAATGTGCACCATGGAGCTTGTTTTTACTTGGGGATCTAGTTTTGATTCTTTCTGGTATGATCGAGTTTATACACTTACGCAGGAGATTGTACAGGGCTGTAGTGTAAGCTTCGGTGTAGTTACCACTTTCAGTTTGGAGTAGGGCTTGGAATGCATTTATACTTTCACCTAGGAGGGTATAGTTTGCTTTGTTGAAGTTTTTTAGTCTGGTTTCACCCTCTCTGAGTTCTGGTGTTAGCACCAGCTTGAAGGTGACTAATTTGTGGTCAGTTTTAACTAATGAGGGTCTGACAATTGTGGCAATGCATCCTTTTGACATGTTGGTGAGGACCAGATCCAGAATGTTTGTTTCCCTTGTTGGGATATGGACAATTTGTTCCAGGGCATTTGAATTAACAAAGTGAAGGAACTTTTGTGCTAGTGAGTTTGGGCTAGAGTAGGTTTCCCAGTTGATGGTGGGATAATTGAAATCCCCCATGACCAGTGTATTCAGTAAACTTTGGATTGTCTCCAGTTTGGCCAAGTAGGCTTTGTAGGTGTCATGACCTATGGATGGGGATCTATAATTGGCTATGACTTGAATGGTGGTCTTACCCACTGTAACCTGGAACTGGAGTAATTCCATGGAGTTGTCCAGTCTAACTAGATGTGAGGTGAATTTATCTCTAATATAAAGTTTCTGCCATTATACAAAAAAGCTGCCAGGTACCAGGGATGGCAGGCTGCTGAGTTCCAGGCCTGCTCCCCCTTTGGTTGTACCATGTAAGTTCCTTAAAGTGACAGTGACCAGATGGTTGTGCAGCAGCTCTGACTATTATATATTAGCCAGTCAGGTTGTTCTCTTGAGTGGGTGCCTGACTGAAGGACTGTCAGTAGAGATATTTTGGATTCCGGAAATCACATTGTAGTTCCTTGTCCCTGGCTTATTGCCTGCTGTTAGACAAGCAGTTCTGTGAAGTATTGCTTATTCATTTATTGTGGCCAGATCTACTGAAGACAGTCATAAGGCCTTCTTCACAAATGTCCGCAATCTCAAGGGAAGCACCCAGATCTGCTCAGAACTGGTGGTCAAGGACACTATGTACACAAATCCTGTAGATATAGCCAACCTGCTGGCAGACAGGTTCAGTGAAAACTTCACTCCTCTGCCCCCACAATCAGTAAAACAGGACATCCCCAGTACCTACCCTCTTCCCCTTATCTCTAGGGAGCAAGTCATCACTGCCCACTCAAAGGCAAAAAAATACAGCCTCCATGGGACCCAATAACATCCCAGGCCACTTCCTACATGAACTCAGGCAGGAACATGCAGCACTGTTAGGCACCCTGTTCAACCATAGCTGAGTACTGCCTTCATCCCAGCCGTGTGGAGGACAGCTGCTGTTATCCTTTTGCACAAAGGTGGAGCATCCACCGATCCAGGAAATTAAAGGAAAACTCCACCCTCTCATACAGTTTAACTCAATCATTAGGTTTCTTTTCTCCCTACAATATGGTTCCAGCATTGTGTATGTACCGGAAACCTGCTGGTAGTATTTAAAACTTTTATTTCCTTGAATTGGCATCAAAGGAAGGGAAAGCCCACCTACTACTTTTTTAAACTCAACGTCTCACATACTTTGCAGAGGAACTCGTCTCCACCTGCATGACATTTCATAGACACAGTTAAATCTGTAGTTTACCCTGTCAGGTACTGCTGTCAATCTTAGATGGGTAATTAATCCTGCTAACGTCAGGAACACAGCAGCTGATATAAAAAAAGACAGAAAGCTGAGGAATTGTTTCCACTGTTTTTATTGCAGCTGGGAGGAGAACTTAACACACTCCTTTCATAGCAAAACAAAGCAATTAGATCAGTCAGGGGTTTAAAGGCAACTGTCAACTCTTCTGACAAATTTACATAAGCAGCAACACAGTATTGAAATTCTAAGCTTTAAATGTTATTTATAATAGTTCGTGTTAAGATAACTTGAGTAGTAGCAAAGATTTATGTGACATTTAGAGAAAAGTCAGTAAATATTCTTTTCTTGTAAAGTATAAATGCATTTACCATTTTCAAGCCCCCAACACACACACACACACACACACACACACACACACACACACACACACACACACACACACACAGACCAGAACTGCAGAAAGAGTCAGATGGCAACCCTATAAACTAGGTGCACTGATAAAAACTGTCTTTTGGCTTTTCCTGGTTAGGGGTCGCCAGAGTGGAACTCCGGTCCGCTAATGATTGGCAGTAGATTTTTACATGCTGGCTTGCCGGGCCTAACGCACAACCTTTAATGAAGGAACGGTCATTCACACATGTCAACACACAGAAGATGAGAATCGAACGTGCAATGTTGTCTCCTCACAGTTAGACGTTGCCCGTTCGATTCTCAGCTAGAGCGTCTTCTGTGTGGCGACATGCGTGAACGGGCGTTCCTTCGTTGAAGGTTGTGCGTTAGGCCCGGCAAGCCAGCACGTAAAACTCTACTGCCAATCATTAGCAGACCGGAGTTCCGCTGTGGCGACCCCTAACCGGGGAAAGCTGAAAGACACAAACTAGGTGCACTGATACTGTTCATAAAAAAGGTCTTTTATGCTTTGTGTGACATCCTTCCAGAGGGGGATACGTATCTGGTACATGCAGATCCATTGTAAGAGATTCCCACTGACTT